>NW_011888827.1:4616797-4624125 GCF_000151845.1 Pteropus vampyrus
GGGTAAGGAACATCGAATGAACCTGGAGTTCTGACTCTCAGCATGGAAAAGTCCTGATAAGTAGAATATGCTGTTTGCCACCATCTATTTGTGTTACAAGGTAATTCATTTGGGGTTGAAATCAAATTGTTTTAAGCTGAGCTGGTATGATTATTGGTGCCCTTCTAAGCAGCCTTCTTTTTAAGTACCATCGTATTTCAGACAAGCTGATCCAAAGGAAAAGATTACTTCTGCCAAAGTGCATTGTCTCAAGAGAATGAAGATGAGCAAGCCCTATTTTATGTTACTTATTCATTTTTAAAGCATTGGTAGAGGTATGAGACTGCTAGTCTGCCGCTGGGAGAAATGAGCTGACTAGTCAATGAAGGATCGGGAGAGATGTGTGATGATGGGAAAGACAATCCAACACAACTTTAGCATTTGCTGCAAAATTATAGTTTGAAGTTGAGGAAGATAATATTTGAAACATGCGATAAAAAAGTCTGAAAAGCACAACTCGGAATTACTAGGTAACACATAACATTGGTTTTTATTGCAATTTAATTATTTGGGAATAAAACCAACAAAATCTCGGCACTTGCAGTGTTACCAAAAAAATTCGAGGGAAAAACATCATTGTCTGTGGTTCCCTGGATTTAACCTTGAACCTTTTCAAAGTAAAAGGAGAAAACATTTAACTGATCTATTTCCCATTTCGAACGATAAAAAACCATCACAACATGTACGTGATGTAGGTGATCGTTTTTATCTCAGTTTACTTAGAAATGGTTTAGACCACTGGCCCAAGGCATGAGAAAAAGTTGACACTGGAGTTTGCATTCAAACTCGAGTGTGTCCCCACACAGCATGTGTTCTCAATAACGTTTACGTCACTGCAAAGCACAAGATAACTTTTACGTTACCGCAAAGCACAAAATTTATCTTTTGGGGCTCTAGAAACACAAAGAACTCTTATAAAAATTTGGTCATTCAAGCAATTTTCCTAGGTGGATTTTCTAGAGCAGGATCTCTTATTTGGCCATGCACACAGCTGGTTTAAAGCAGCTTATGCTTAAATAGCTATCTCGCCTGAGTAAAAATTTCACTTCTGTCAAAATTGAAATTCATCAAACCTTTTGAGGCAGAGTAGAATACAGCCTTTCTGCAGTGGTCTTTGAGAGGTTTGGTTTCTTGTTAAATTAGGACTGCTTTACAATCAGTCCTTGAATGGGGCGGAATTATTTCTTCAGCAAAAGTGTGAGAGACTTGGGAGGCAGGCAGGTCAGAATTGGGGAGCGGGGTGCAGCGTACAAAAGCTCATCCAAAATTGTAACGTAGCCTCATATTTGGAGAGCAAAATAATACTTGCTGTTTTTATTAGCAGTGCTGGAGAAAGTAAAGCTCCATGAAATCCTAGCTGCGATGGTTTATGCCAGGCACCATAATGCCGAACAAGTAGGAAGACCCCTTGAGAATCTGGAGAGGGAGTTGTGTGTTCATCAGAAAGGGCCGTGAGTTAGAGCTGAAAGAACACCTGTCCCCACTTCGGCCCCTCACAGGTGACTTCTAGGAGGAAACCTCTTCGGGGCAGAGAAGAATCAGTTTTGAGCTAAAACCTTCAAATTTTCTGTTAGCCACTGATCTGCCATCGAAAAGCTGAAGAGGAACATGTACAAGGCTGACGTTCAGAAAGACTGCTGCTTTTCGTTGGAAGCAAAAGGGGCTTCGAGATTCAACTCCGAGCTCCACCTCATTCAGGCACATCTTCATCCAGGCCCATCCCACAGCTTCTCTTTCTTTTCTACAGCTTCTGGGAGAGGCCGGCTGTGCTGGGCATGTTTCTCAGGTCTAGGTGGGCATCTCCATCCCAGCTTCTTCCTTGGCCTGACCTCTGGGAGCTGTAGTGGAGGGACCACCTGGGAGGAGGCTGCCAGTCTATCCCCTAGAACACAGGCAGGCCCAACCTTGGTTTTAGGCCTCGGGCTGCGGGTAGAGAGCCTGCCTGAGGCCCTGAACCCAAGAAGGGTCACAGATGCTCGGTTCTTCTGTGGGGGTTGGAGAGGAGAGAGGTGTCAGGCTCCTCCTTGGCTGCTCCTTCTTGGTAACTCCAGACTGAGGCCCGGCACGGCAGTGGCACTGGTACAAGGCTGGGATGCAGGTGGCAACATGGGGACTCAACCCAAAGGGTGCCCACGAACAAGCAGACTTTTCTAGAAAATTCCCCACCTGTGCTGCATCAGTCCTAGAAAGAGGGGATTTGGTCCAGGAAGGTATAGTATGACAGTCTCAGAAAGAGGACTTTTATCCTAAGAACAATTTATGTAAACATGAGACGTAGACCAGGCAGAGACTTTCAGTGATAAATGGCATCCCGGACACTAGGCTTTGAGAGTTGCTATCATTCTCAAGTACGTTTCAAGTGTTCAACATGCTGTTCAAAAAGTCATATATAAAAAGCCAACAAAAATCACACGAAGAAGGAAAGAGAGAAAGTATGTTTTGAATGTGGAAATCGGGAACACAAAGTTTATAACCAAGTCTTAGATGGTGGAGGGGCTTTCTCAGCTGTTGAGTGCTGTTTCCTGTATGATCTTAGAAAGGTAAAAAAAAATAAATAACGAAACTACATTTGGCAGTGTGGGTTGGAAGATTCAATGTTTTCATTTCAGTAAGTAAACTCCTATTAATAGCACATGACAGCATAAAATGTTCGCTTTTTCAAGCGGGTTTGAACTTTCACACAATGTTTCAACACGGGCATGTACACCTGTTACATATATACTGATTTGATTCTAATTCTTAATTTAAAAAAACTTGAGAAAACTAAAATGTTAAATGTACCCTATGATGAAAACACTGCTGTAACACCAAGCAGATGGCTTATATTCCTTGGAAAATTATTTAAAGCATTTAAATTGGAGCGATAACATTACTTAAAGGCATTCTTTGGCCCAAGGCTGTGTTTGCCTAATTTGCCTAACCAGAAGAATCACCAAGATCCTAATCAAGCATATTAATCTCTAGGGTCTGATCCAGTCCATATGAATCTTAATCTGAAGCTGCACTAACCCGGATAGTTCTTATATTCAAGTAAATTCCACACTCACCCTAGTAAAATGGCAAATGGGCTTTGGAAGTTGATTTTTTAAGAAAATGTATACGGGCCAATTTGGTTCACTTGATCAGTTTTAATTTTTTTAAACCTTTCATGTAACTTTTCAAATCATCGCTTTATGTTCAATAAAAAAAGAGGTACCGTGGATAATTATCAAATGTAAGGATTGATCCTTTCTTGCCTAATTTCAATGTGAAAGTGGCAATTGATGAATTTTAAAAATACTAAAATGGCATCTATTTTGGAAGAGTCGAATCCTCTATTGACCCAAATATCAAAGTAGTTTTTTAGAAATCTTTATGTCCTAGAAATACAAGAGCTTACTGAAGATTTTCATGAAATCTTCATTTGCAAAAACCTACCTGGCTTTTACCTATGGTGAAAGGATGGATGAAAAATTAAAAGATGGATTCATAAAACAATTGATAGAAAAAGAGTGGCCTGATGGGCCGCTCAATCGTTAAGAGCAGCTCCGGTTCATGGCGGGCCTGCAGTGGGAGGTTTCTGTTTTCGTCTCGGCTCACGGCAGCTCTGCAAAGCGGGTACCACTCTATGCCATCACAGATAAAACGTCTGAGGCTTCAAAGGTTAAATCTTGCCTGACGGCGTATAGCTCAAAACTGGTTCCAACGTCTGCTCTCAGGCCCATCCACCAGCCCGCACTCAAATGACTGGGAGGCAGGGCAACTGCCATAAGGTCACTCTGTTTTACTGGAACCCAAAGAAAATGAGATGTTGGGAAGTACAGCAAGGAGCGATGACACATTGAAATATGTCTCATTTCAGCTTTGCCTGGTGAACGTTCCACAATGGTATGTGGCATAAATTTCCCTTACCTGTGTACCACTAAAATTTTCATTGAAAAGCAAGCAATTAGGAAAATCCCAATCCTCTTAATATTTATTAAATCAATCAGTAAGCATGAACCGTCTTTGAATGAGAATTCTCTAGATGTGTCCTAATAGTGTCCCCAGCTTAATCTTAAAAACTGCATTCTGTTTAACCAAAACTTTTCATACTTGGAAGAATAATAAATCCTAAAATGTAAAGAAATTTTCAAAGTCGTTCTAAGCTGATATGTACAGAATCCCATGAAGATAAGTTTTCAAGAGAATCAGTCATTAATTGCTAACTTGTTAAAGAGTATCTGCATACTGTGGGTTTGGTTGAAAAGAAAAAAAAAGGAAGAATTAAAATTAAAAGTGGCCGAAATGGGGGGGAAAAAATAACACGACACAAAGTGATTATCCCTGAGGTCCTTTCAGTCCATTTTACCTGAGGATGAAGAATTTTATTGCCAGTAAAGAGCTCTGATAAGCTGAGAAGACACTGCATAATTAGTCACGAAGTTAGCCGAAATATTTGGTCTGGGAAGGTATAGCATGACTTTAACTTAATATTCCTTTAGGTCCCGTAATTCCCTAAAATTTAAATTTTCAAGTTTTAAAAACCGGATGGGATTCAAAGTGGATGAAGCTTGATAGTACTGTTTGGGTAGACTCTAAAAATATAGCTGAAATTGATTTTACATACAACTCTGCATGTTTTTTGTGTTGTTGTTATATAAGCTTTTTCTCATGTCAATCATTAGAAAATTAAACAAATTGGGCAATCATTTTATTTTTAAATGATTATATTTTTGTAATCACCAGTTTTGTCAATTTATATTTCCAGGAGAAAAATTAACATGTAAAGGGTCCAAAAAGAAGCTAATAAAATTGCTTGATTGTATTTAGGAGACATTTACAAACTTTGCTCACCTTTTTTTGAGAGAGAAAATACCATAGGAAGGTAAAAACAACCAGCTCCACACTCCCCACTTCCAAAAGAAACCCCACATGTTATAGATAAAATTACTCTAAGGATTAGTCTTATTTTTAACGCATGGAAAATAGCAACTTTATCATGCCAACATAAGGAATATATACTATATTTCATAAATGCCTAATTGTTAAAACAATGACAATAGTCATGGTTAGATGCAACCTAGCAATTTTATATACAATGCAACTACATATTATATGATCATTCCTGATATATGTTATATTCAATCCTCATCAAATTAAGCTGACCGTGTATAAATGGCATTATGAAATAAACATTTAATATCATAATAGGGTCGTGTCCCGCTAACTGCACAACCATAGCATGCAAGTAACTATGCATTAGCTGTAAACGGTGAAGTATCATTACCTTCCAGAAATCCAGAGAACATGAAAAGCACATAGGTAGTGCTAAAGATCAATTATATTTAAATGACTTTTATATTGAACAAAACTATTATCGCATAAAAGCAGCTTTGGATGTTCTGTCAGTGTTTTCTACATATATCCTGTACTCACCCTGAAAAGTCTACAATTCCCAACAAGACCTGTGAATGCTACTGAATTATCATGAACTGTGGTCAAGATTAGGAATGATTCTACGTTCCAACGTGAAAGCTGTTTTCTATCAGTTTTCCTTTCTGCCACAATTCAGTTTTGAGTCATTAAGAAAAGGCTGAGTATGGGCAATAATGAACTTATTTGATTTTTTTAAACCGAAGACTTTCTCTCATGACACCAATGTGTTCACGTCAGAAATAAGAATGGTAGAGATGCTTGCCTGTTTCTCTACTGGTAATCTCAGAGAAAGAGTGGACAGAAATGAACCCAGGTCACGTTATAACTGGGGAGGTGTCGCCTCTAAAAAATACTTTTCATAACATTCGTAAAAGGGAGATAAAACCTCGCTGCTAGGAGAGGGAGGCCAAAAGAAGACGATCTGTTCTTTTAAACATGCGGATGCATCATTTATGTCTGATCCAATGATTCCTAGGCAATTAAAAAACTACCACATTAGAGCAGAAGCTCGCACTCTGTAAAATAACTATTTCAGCTCTCTTCAGGTTTGCGGTATTGAAGGCTGTGTTTGGGAGGAGGAGAAAAATTGATTGCTGGACAGGCTTCTCCATGCTCTGTCAGCTCTGAAAATGAGTTCGGCAGTTGGCACGGACGACAGGAAGGTCCTCTTCACCCGGCATCCTAATAAACCTTCTGTGAAGTTGCACACACCATCCATCCAAATGGACTCATTTGGGTCTGCATTCCAGTTAGGTGGAAAATAGTCACATTCTCAAACTGAGTTTGGACACGATGCAGTCATGTGAAATATTTAAATACATTGCCTACATCCTACTAAATCAAAATCTTTCATTTACATTTACAGTGAGATAAAACAGCATTTAAAGCCATTGCCATTTGTTCATTTTCTGTTCATATACAAGTGATTTAAGTTTGCTTATGAGGCAAAAACTGTACAATTCTCATCATTCAGGCTTTATAAAATGTCTTTCTTTAAAGTCTTGGGATATAAACAGTTTGGTTTATACGAATTACGTATTTTTCATCTGCATTTAAGAAACAATATACATCTTTTCCAGAGTAATTTAATGTTATCTAGAAGTCTAAGAGAGTCGTAAAAACTGACTTTATCACCCGTGACCTTCGATACTGTTACTTTTATAAAACTCATGAACACTCTTTGGCCACTTGGGTCACTGCTCATTCGAAGGGAAATGTACTTGAGTCCTGGGACCATACAGAGATTTGTCTCCATAAAAACTGAGGCCACAGACCAGCCTTAAACGGAAGCCATTTACAAAGTCAAACAAGTACAGAAAATCCAGGCGTGGTTCCTATTTCTCAGACACAAGTTCCTTGTCGTGTTGAGAGGTGGTGTTTTCGATTTCGGATTCCTGAAGTCTTGTCTTTACTATCTGAAGGCTTCTGCTGGGAAATATCTATTAGGGCACTGGCAATTGCAAGGCCTGGAAGAAAAGGAAAAAGGCCTTTAACTGTTTGGTTAGATATTTCTGGGATGGAGACAGTGGTGGCTTAGCACCTTATTTTAATTGTTTTACATTCAGTTATCACATGTAGCTGTTTATTGGAAGTTATCATGTTGTTACACTTTACTTACAATGTTTCTTAACTTAGACATATGAACTTCACACATGAAGAAGAAGAAAAAAAGATCCAACAAAGTTAATTAATTGACTCTGACTCCAGACAATCAAATTCGGTGTGTGACAAAATATCACAATCGGTTGTGGATTTGATGCCACATCTTAGTTTCTACGGCTAAATGCAAGTTTGCTCTGGATGTGTAAGGAACTTTCAGTGTTACTACTCTGTGTGTGTGTGTGTGTGTGTGTGTGTGTGTGTGTGTGTGTGTGTGTGTGTGTTTAATGTGG
>NW_011888827.1:4625045-4627110 GCF_000151845.1 Pteropus vampyrus
ACTGTTTGGTTAGATATTTCTGGGATGGAGACAGTGGTGGCTTAGCACCTTATTTTAATTGTTTTACATTCAGTTATCACATGTAGCTGTTTATTAGAAGTTATCATGTTGTTACACTTTACTTACAATGTTTCTTAACTTAGACATATGAACTTCACACATGAAGAAGAAGAAAAAAAAGATCCAACAAAGTTAATTAATTGACTCTGACTCCAGACAATCAAATTCGGTGTGTGACAAAATATCACAATCAGTTGTGGATTTGATGCCACATCTTAGTTTCTACGGCTAAATGCAAGTTTGCTCTGGATGTGTAAGGAACTTTCAGTGTTACTACTCTGTGTGTGTGTGTGTGTGTGTGTGTGTGTGTGTGTGTGTGTTTAATGTGGAACAAAAGCCATTGTATTAATTTTTTTTTTAATTTAGGGCAATTTTAGGTTTACAGAAAAATAGAACCAATATTGACACATGATTATCAACTAAGGTTCATAGTTTACAGTAGGATTCACACTTCGCATTGTACAGTTCTATGAGTTCTGGTAAATGCATAATGTCATATAAATCACCATTGCAGTATCCCACAGAATAGTTCCACTGCCCTAAAAACCCTGTGCTTCACCAACAAATCCCTCTCTCTCCCCTGAGCCTCTGGTAATCACC
This sequence comes from Pteropus vampyrus, assembly GCF_000151845.1. Taxonomy (NCBI): domain Eukaryota; kingdom Metazoa; phylum Chordata; class Mammalia; order Chiroptera; family Pteropodidae; genus Pteropus; species Pteropus vampyrus. Next base: position 4,625,706 of record NW_011888827.1, read on the forward strand.
AATTTTTAAAAAGTATCTCCATAGTTTTGTCTTTTGCAGGATGTCATAGTTGGAATAGTAAAATATGAGCCTTTTAAGATTGTCTTATTTCACTTAGCAATATGCTTTTAAGTTCCATCGAATCATTTTTTTTTTTTTGGTTCAATGGCTCATTTCTTTTTATTGCTGAATAATATTCCACTGCATAGATGGACCATGGTTTGTTTATCCATTAAAGGGCATCCTGATTGCTTCCATTTTCGGCAATTATGAATAAAGCTGCCATACGCATCTATATGCAAGTTGTTGTGTGAACGTAAATTTTCAATTCGTGAATATCTAGGAGAATGATCCTTGGGTCATGTGGTAAGCCTATGTTTCAACTTTGAAAGGAACTGTCAAACTACCTTCCAAAGTGGTGATGCCATTTTGCACTCCCTCCGGCAATGAATGAGCATTCCCGTTGCACCACATCTCTGTCAGCATTTGGTGCTATTGGTGCTTTGGATTTTAGCCATTCTAATAGGTATAGCTGTATCTCATGGTTGTTTCAATTTGCAGTTCACTAATAACATATGATGTTGAGCATCTTTAGATATTTTTTTGTCACATGTATATCTTCTGTGGTGAGGTATATGTTCAGATCTTTTGCCTGCTTTTAATTGAGCTGTTTGTTTTCTCACTGCTCAATTTTAAGAGATTTCTTTTGCATTTTGGACACCAGTCCTTTATCAGATATGTGTTTTGCAAATACTTCTCTCTGTCTGTGGCTTGTCTTTTCATTCTCTTAAATTGTTTTTGAGAAGAAGTAAGAAAGCGCTCCAAGGATAGAGCTGTACTATGCACAAGTGGATATGGAAGAAAGATAACCTATAGAAATTGGGCTGAAAAATGTCTTAAATGTAAGAAAAGGACCTTTAGTATTATCAGCAGAATATCGACACAAAAGTTGATCTCTAGCTACCATGTGTAATAAAAAGAATATTGTTTAGTACATAGTTTTGGCAGGAACATTTGGTAAGATGTACAGGGATAGTAAAGACTTTCCTAGATTTGTACAAGCAATGGCTCAACCAGATACCCTGGTTTATCATGTCTACGTATGAATCATATCAGTTTCTGTTGAATCCCATGTAATTCCTGAGTAAACGAAATGTGCAAATCATCATTCTAAACCAAAAGATCAGACTGCCTCCTCCAAGGTCTTGGGGACTTAATTCTGAATTGAGTTGAACCAACCATTTTGTTCCCGTGGGTCAATTTATTCTATGCTGATTTAAAGGGAAAAAAACCATCAAGGTCAGAGGTGAAATATACATGGATGTATATGGTTATTTGAGTACATATATTTTTTAAAGGAAAAGAGAACCTCAAGAACATTTGAAAACAGAAGAGGTTTGTGAAGAAGAATATGATGGTGTTAGAG
>NW_011888827.1:4627160-4632037 GCF_000151845.1 Pteropus vampyrus
TGTTCAGATCTTTTGCCTGCTTTTAATTGAGCTGTTTGTTTTCTCACTGCTCAATTTTAAGAGATTTCTTTTGCATTTTGGACACCAGTCCTTTATCAGATATGTGTTTTGCAAATACTTCTCTCTGTCTGTGGCTTGTCTTTTCATTCTCTTAAATTGTTTTTGAGAAGAAGTAAGAAAGCGCTCCAAGGATAGAGCTGTACTATGCACAAGTGGATATGGAAGAAAGATAACCTATAGAAATTGGGCTGAAAAATGTCTTAAATGTAAGAAAAGGACCTTTAGTATTATCAGCAGAATATCGACACAAAAGTTGATCTCTAGCTACCATGTGTAATAAAAAGAATATTGTTTAGTACATAGTTTTGGCAGGAACATTTGGTAAGATGTACAGGGATAGTAAAGACTTTCCTAGATTTGTACAAGCAATGGCTCAACCAGATACCCTGGTTTATCATGTCTACGTATGAATCATATCAGTTTCTGTTGAATCCCATGTAATTCCTGAGTAAACGAAATGTGCAAATCATCATTCTAAACCAAAAGATCAGACTGCCTCCTCCAAGGTCTTGGGGACTTAATTCTGAATTGAGTTGAACCAACCATTTTGTTCCCGTGGGTCAATTTATTCTATGCTGATTTAAAGGTAAAAAACACCAAGGTCAGAGGTGAAATATACATGGATGTATATGGTTATTTGAGTACATATATTTTTTAAAGGAAAAGAGAACCTCAAGAACATTTGAAAACAGAAGAGGTTTGTGAAGAAGAATATGATGGTGTTAGAGGAGGAAGGAATTAAAAAGTGACAGTTATCACTGGCTAAGCTGATAATCCTACATATTTACCTTTTAAGGGTTGCTATTAAATAATCCACTCTTTAAGGATATTAAATGTTATCCTCGATTTCTTAGAGAAAATGTAAGTTCAAAGGGTCAAAGTTCGAATAAAAATTGCTTTCTGACTTTGGAAGAGCACATAGGAGCTTCTGAAGTGTCCAACATAGAGGTTTTAACCACTTATTCTGCTGTAGGAAATAATTATGTTATTTCTTTAAGGGAGAGAGGTACATTATTTCAAAGAAAATCACAGACCACAGTTGTAAAACTAAAAGTTCTGTTCGGACAGATCTGAGGAACCTTACGTTTCCTCAGATCTCCTGGCACAGTTCTGTCATAATTTACAACCTTCTGTTATTTCATTCCTGGCACTGCCTTATCCAGAGACAGCCAAATATGACAAATAATATATGTCTCCTTTAATATGGAAAGAGACCACTTACACTAATTTCTATGATCACAACATCCAAATATGAAATCATATTATTCATTAAACTACTGCATGACCTAGTCCAAAAGAGCTCTAAAAAATAATTGTTTTCCATTTACATATGGCTGCAAAGTCTGTTTTCCTTACAGAAGACACGGTGCCAGGAGAGAAGTAAACAGTTCGAGTTGCCAAAATAGAAAATTCTATGCTAATCTGAAACTGTCACTGTATCTTTGTGTTTTGGGCTATATGAAGTCCAGAGCCTAATTAGTGGCTCTCACGACGTATCCTTGGGTTACTAACGATTTGTAAGCTTGAAAACACATTCAGCTGAAAATAATAAATCATAAACCATATTTCAGTTCTTAATTTACAAATAAAATTGCAAATCATGCTTATTTTTAATGTGACAGTTTTTTGTCCTTTCCTATGAAAATGGAACACTCAACCGCATTTTCGGATTCTATATAAACGGCAATACATATGTAAGAAATCTTGCATTCCTCCAGGCAGTGATTTTTGAGTGTCTGCTATGTGTACTTACAGAGGATGCTCAAAGGGCCACTTGCCCAGGTCTTATCTTCTTGATGAGTCAAATGAGCTTTTCTTTCAGATTTCAGCTTGAGCCCTTTCCTGGACCACACAGCTTGTAGCACACCATGAGTTATTCTACTTTATAAATCCTGTGAGTTAATTATGAATAGCACAACGTCATAACTGCATGTGTGTGTGCGTATCTTATGTGTCAAATTGTTTGGTGCAAGTTTATATTACTATGCTTGCAGTTCTTCATATTTTAGTTTATGAAGAACTTTACACAAAAAGAACAACAACCCAGAAATTGTCAGATCCTCCTTCAACCAATAAGAGGCCCTGGACAAGAGTAAACAAGAGACAAGGTCCCTGTCTTCCTGAATCGTCTAGTGTGTGGAAGACTCACTGAAAAAGAGGGAAAGAAAAATTAAACTAATTTCTACCATTTCCCTTCAGTATACTTTATTGTAGGGAATCTAATTTTCTTAATTGATTAAAAAAAAAAAAGTCATCAGTAGCTCCTTAAAAGAGACAATTATCATCTCTTTTTCTCCAAATGTAACATTTATATATGGTGGGAGACACTGACTATACACATAGACAATGGTCAGAACATATATAAAGCCAGAACTCTGGCCACAGCTGTAGCAACCTGCTGTGGAAACCAGCCCTGTCTCTACACCAACCAGCATGGGAGGCCAGCTGGCTTCGTCAGGCCTTTAAGAAGTCGGTCTGCAATCTCTAATGACAATTGGGGAACTCGAATAATTAGCCCTGTAACATCAGGGCCCAGATACCTGGGACTTAATTAGTGACTGACAGTTTCCATAATTTTTGTCCCCGCTTCCAACTTATGACCGAACATAGAAAGGCAAACATGGTCCCCTAACGAACCACACAAGACGCCCTGTTTCCACTTGGCCTGTCTTCGGCTTCCCTGGGCCACCAGCCTCCAGTCGGGGTTCACCGGAAGCCTTCTCTTTTGTCCACTCCATAGGGTTCCCACACATTTGTCTATCTTGAAGCCTCTGCTGAAACATAAGCACACTGTGATGGCCGACTCCCTTGCTATAGCAAGTTCTGAATAAACAGCCTTTGCTTGTTATTTCGTGGGTCTTGGTTTATATTCACACTGGCGAAACAGATGAACATAGCTTGAGATCTTTCCTGGCTTAAAAAAATATATACGTCAATAAAATAAAAGCAACTTAGAAAGAGGTTCTCTGCATTGCCCTTTGAGGCAAACACTTTTTCCTGGTGTAGATTTGCCCGGGAGCTGTTTTCCGATGAGAGGTTACCTGATGAGGACCTCACACTCCCCGAACCGCAGGAGGAAGTCCTTCCTTTCAGTTGGATGCTGCCCATTGGCTCATGCTGGGGGCCGTTAAGAGTTCCATTAAAATCGGGTCACTCTAGAAGATCATTTTTCAAAACGTCACACAAATCATCTGATGAAATCCACTTATTGTGTTCTCTAGGCCTAGCATAGTTCCTTGTTATCAAAGCAATACAATTAACTGGGGGAACAATTCATTATTTTAGACTGGTGGTCTAAAGGAATTTCATTTACCATGTCAAGATGATGCACAGATGCTGCAGGCTAGCAGAATTTACATCAAAATATGCCGGTAGATTCAATAAAAATGCTAGGGTTTAAATACTGATCGTAAGCTTTACCTTTTTGCACTTGTAGTTCTTAAATACCAGACGTGATGGCATTTAGATTACTTAAATATGAATTATAAACCTCATCAGAAAGAAAGTGGCATCTCCTTTTTCTGATTCCATTTGCCACGGTCTCTTGGCGTTTCTAACTGGTGCTTGCTAAAGTGGAACATCACCAGGGGCTGCTAAAGTGGAACATCTCCAGGGCAGGGCCGGCTGTGAAGGGAGCAGGCTCCCCTGGGACCATACTCAGCTCCTTCAGAACACCGGCCCGGTTTAGCAGTCACTGGTTTAGATGCCAAGAGCTACCACAGATACTTCCTAAATAAGTAGAAGATGCACCAAAATCAGACCTTTATCTACAACCTTAGAAAAAAATTTTCTTCTTTAAATTTAAGAACTTTATTTTTGAAGAACCTTGTGCAGACATGCCCTAAAGAGAATGCAGTGTAAATGTCTAACGGCTAAATATTTTAAATTGCAAATATACCTTTTCAAATCACTAAATTTACGATGAAAACCACAAGGAGAAACATCAGGAATTTAATTACCTTTAGAAAAACTCCAGTTTTTCCTAATGGAAGTGGAATGGTATTAGTAGGCTCCAGCAGTAACAACCTAATTATAAAATTACTGTTGGGTGTTTTTTTTTCTTACAATTATTCAGAACAATTAATAAGTACAGTAATAAAATACTACGCATCAAATGAAATTGCCTTAGAAAGAAGATTCTCACTCTAGATACACACATAGCACTTCCATTTTAAACTTGAACAAAGCTTCGGAAAAGTCATTCATTTTGAAATGCTCTCCTCCCCAGTCTGTGTTAAAAGCAGGCACCACTATATATTTTAATTTTCCAGGAAAACAGCTTCATTAGGCGTGAAAGGTTAATTGCAGGTTTAAGTGGAGCTCGGGAACGGTGCAAGGTCTGTCGTGAATTGCACAGTCTGCTTCAGGAAGACTTGAATGAGAGCTGTAAACTGTTTGCCCCGCTGAAATGTTTTACTACCTCATTTACTATCTGTCTTCTTTTACGGCTTGTATTTGTAGTTCTTCTAAACCTTTAATGGCTACGGTTTTATTTCACTGTAATCAGATTTAAATGGAAATACCATGCTGAGAAGTTTAAATGTTTTCCCTCTGATTGTATATAGCTGCATACTACCAATCAGAGTCTTGGCTATCTTTCACATGATTAAGAAAGTGACTTTGGGAAACTTCGATGTTACAGAGACTCTAGTTATTGTGCAGACTTAATTTAACATGCAGTGTGGCCACCCTTCCCAACTTGCAACTAGGACCGGATGCATAATTAGAAGATACACATTTCCGTTTTAATTTATCTGTTGGAAGGCCAGCACAACTGAAGTCATTATCAGGCAAAACTCCAAAGGTTACAGTGTTGA
>NW_011888827.1:4632087-4643191 GCF_000151845.1 Pteropus vampyrus
AGCCTTTGCTTGTTATTTCGTGGGTCTTGGTTTATATTCACACTGGCGAAACAGATGAACATAGCTTGAGATCTTTCCTGGCTTAAAAAAATATATACGTCAATAAAATAAAAGCAACTTAGAAAGAGGTTCTCTGCATTGCCCTTTGAGGCAAACACTTTTTCCTGGTGTAGATTTGCCCGGGAGCTGTTTTCCGATGAGAGGTTACCTGATGAGGACCTCACACTCCCCGAACCGCAGGAGCAAGTCCTTCCTTTCAGTTGGATGCTGCCCATTGGCTCATGCTGGGGGCCGTTAAGAGTTCCATTAAAATCGGGTCACTCTAGAAGATCATTTTTCAAAACGTCACACAAATCATCTGATGAAATCCACTTATTGTGTTCTCTAGGCCTAGCATAGTTCCTTGTTATCAAAGCAATACAATTAACTGGGGGAACAATTCATTATTTTAGACTGGTGGTCTAAAGGAATTTCATTTACCATGTCAAGATGATGCACAGATGCTGCAGGCTAGCAGAATTTACATCAAAATATGCCGGTAGATTCAATAAAAATGCTAGGGTTTAAATACTGATCGTAAGCTTTACCTTTTTGCACTTGTAGTTCTTAAATACCAGACGTGATGGCATTTAGATTACTTAAATATGAATTATAAACCTCATCAGAAAGAAAGTGGCATCTCCTTTTTCTGATTCCATTTGCCACGGTCTCTTGGCGTTTCTAACTGGTGCTTGCTAAAGTGGAACATCACCAGGGGCTGCTAAAGTGGAACATCTCCAGGGCAGGGCCGGCTGTGAAGGGAGCAGGCTCCCCTGGGACCATACTCAGCTCCTTCAGAACACCGGCCCGGTTTAGCAGTCACTGGTTTAGATGCCAAGAGCTACCACAGATACTTCCTAAATAAGTAGAAGATGCACCAAAATCAGACCTTTATCTACAACCTTAGAAAAAAATTTTCTTCTTTAAATTTAAGAACTTTATTTTTGAAGAACCTTGTGCAGACATGCCCTAAAGAGAATGCAGTGTAAATGTCTAACGGCTAAATATTTTAAATTGCAAATATACCTTTTCAAATCACTAAATTTACGATGAAAACCACAAGGAGAAACATCAGGAATTTAATTACCTTTAGAAAAACTCCAGTTTTTCCTAATGGAAGTGGAATGGTATTAGTAGGCTCCAGCAGTAACAACCTAATTATAAAATTACTGTTGGGTGTTTTTTTTTCTTACAATTATTCAGAACAATTAATAAGTACAGTAATAAAATACTACGCATCAAATGAAATTGCCTTAGAAAGAAGATTCTCACTCTAGATACACACATAGCACTTCCATTTTAAACTTGAACAAAGCTTCGGAAAAGTCATTCATTTTGAAATGCTCTCCTCCCCAGTCTGTGTTAAAAGCAGGCACCACTATATATTTTAATTTTCCAGGAAAACAGCTTCATTAGGCGTGAAAGGTTAATTGCAGGTTTAAGTGGAGCTCGGGAACGGTGCAAGGTCTGTCGTGAATTGCACAGTCTGCTTCAGGAAGACTTGAATGAGAGCTGTAAACTGTTTGCCCCGCTGAAATGTTTTACTACCTCATTTACTATCTGTCTTCTTTTACGGCTTGTATTTGTAGTTCTTCTAAACCTTTAATGGCTACGGTTTTATTTCACTGTAATCAGATTTAAATGGAAATACCATGCTGAGAAGTTTAAATGTTTTCCCTCTGATTGTATATAGCTGCATACTACCAATCAGAGTCTTGGCTATCTTTCACATGATTAAGAAAGTGACTTTGGGAAACTTCGATGTTACAGAGACTCTAGTTATTGTGCAGACTTAATTTAACATGCAGTGTGGCCACCCTTCCCAACTTGCAACTAGGACCGGATGCATAATTAGAAGATACACATTTCCGTTTTAATTTATCTGTTGGAAGGCCAGCACAACTGAAGTCATTATCAGGCAAAACTCCAAAGGTTACAGTGTTGAACAGAAATGGAAATACTTCAAGTATTGAAGACACTGCAATGACAAATGGACTAGTCATATTTGTCTGAAAGTTTAAAGAAATATTTCCCTTCACCTACTCAAAACCGATGACAACTACAGACGTCAATGTTTAAATACAAAGGATAATTCTTATCTGGCTATAAATTTTTGTTTGGCCCTTAACACATCAAAATATTTTTAAACTTCATTTAAAGACACACTGTGCAAGTACTCTAAAATATAATTCTACTCTAGCACCACAGATGTCACTTGCTATAACATTGCCAAGTACTCCCTAAATTTTATATGAACTGTTCCCTCATTGGTTAGAATGCGCTGAGTAAATATGACCCTTACTGTCACAAGTCATTGTTTAATGCAAACTTTCATGGTTCTTAACAAATGAAGCTTTTTTAGATCTTATCAATTCTAATTTTAATTTCATACTAGGAAATTCTATTGGTTTATTAAAATTTTTCTTTTTTAGGGCCAAAAACATTACAAGAATCAGCCCTTTTAACATTGTAATATAAATTTCAAATTGTGATTCCCTCTTTCTAAATCAACTGGGAAAACATTTTCTAGTATTTTCTACCTTCAATTACCAAAAATCTGATATACGATAATTCCTTATTTTACCCCTTAATCGTCCTTAATTTAAACGAGGTACTTACTGTTCACTGACTAAATTAGCAGTTTTGTAATAAAAGCAGTATTTTATTTTCCATTAGGTAGGGACATTATAATCTAGCATTTCTAGTAGTAAAATCTCATTGGTTGTTTTACATTAAATGAGATTATATGTGAAAGTATTTTATAAAGTATTATACAAAGTTAATCATTTCCATAATAAAACAGTTACTACTACTACTAATACAGAATCACAATGAAATGTCCAGAAAAATACAAAGTCCTAAGGACCAAAAAATTGCCCGAAAAGCAAATCGCTTCATTAAACTATTATTTCTTGAGTGCCTACTATGCATATGCCAGGCACAGCTCTGGCCCCTAAGGATTTAGCAGCGAGTGAGACAGACGAGTCATAAAAGATTCTGTTCTTCACAGAGCTTCTGTGGTAGTGGATCAAGCTCATGTATTCTTTTGACCACGTGATTGTGAAAATTAAATGTAAAGGCTTAGAAAAATGCCTGATCCTTAAGAGCTCAACAATGTCAATCATCATCATCCTCACCATCATCATCGAGTGAGAAGTTTGAAGTCAACAAGGAAGCGGCAAACAAAACACTAGGCAGTCAAGATTTTGCCTCTATCTTTTAGTTGCATTCATTCATTCATTCATTCATTCAAAAAGTAGTATGCCTGCCATGTGGAATGCCAATTAAAGGACATAATTTGATAGGAAGATGGAGAGTATTGATTTAGAGTAACATTGTTAGTGAGGTAATAGTGTTAAGTCCTCAAGCAAGAATTATTTGGACGTCTTGGATAATAAAATTGAGAACTTGCTCATAAAGGTAAAGATAACTTATGCGTGTTGCCCATTTGTTAGAGAATGTGAAAATAATTGAAAGTGGTAATGGCAAAAAAGAGGAAGGACAACATTACACAGAGAAAGCACTGTTTATATTACTATCGCCAGTATTATTGGAAATACTACTAATAATGAACTTTTATCCATTTTTTAAAGCTAAAAAATGCTTTTACATTCATTATCTAGGTTGTTCCTTAAGACTATTCTGTTGAAGTGGGTCAGGAAGCTATTTCGATCCTTCCTTCACAGATGGCCAAAAAGAGGCATGGAGGAATCATATGACTACTTCGGGCTGACACGGCTGGTGGTAGTGGTGGGACCTGAACCCAGGACTCCAGATCCCTTGACCTGTGCTCTGCTCACTTCACAGCCGTTAGAAGGAAATGGCCACTTTGGTACAAATTATTAGCACATACATGACTTATAGACAGAAGAAAAACAAAACCAAAAATAGGTCAGTTATGGTCAAAGGCATTAATTAATGCTGGTGGCAACGAGAACAAATGCATTAATATAAAAGGCAACCATTCTGTTAACGGTCGTTGAATGCGTTCTCAGTGTTGAGCATTGCCCTCGGCACTCGGACCCATTATTTTGTCCATCTATGCCGATAGGAGTGGATCACAACACAGATTACAGCCGTAAACACGTACTAAGGGCGTACGGCAGGCAGCATGCCTAGAGCTCAAAGAGCAGTACCAAAGAGCGAGGGCAACGAGGCAAGAGATCCGAGGCTGGCAAATAATTGCACAAAGACAAATTCTATGAAGTAGGCACAAGGCGTGAGGGAAAGCAAGACAGGGATGAGATCTCTGATGGATGTGGAGGTCAAAGATTCCTAGTGGAGATGATCACTGAGCTGGGGTCTGAAAGATGAGAGGGAGCTAGTCAGATGAAGAACACTGGCATGAGGGGTGTGATAGGTTCTGGGTACAGTGAACCACAAAATCGACAGCATGAAGAGAAAAGATATTTGGGAAACTCCAGGGCATTTGTTTTGGGTGGAATGCAGGTGCAAATGGGAGAACAGCGAGAAGAAAGAGAGGTAGACCGAGGGGGTCCATGAAAAAAACCCTAGATGCCAAAACAGAAAATTGATTTTTAATCTGCAAGCCAGAAAGAGCCATAGAATGATTTTAAGGAATGGAGAGGCATAATCAGATTTTTATTTCAAAGAGACACCTCCAGTGGTAGCATGGAGGTCAGACTGTTATTGAAACCAGATAAGAAAGCAGCAATCAGCACACAGACGAGAGATAAACAGGACAGATATTTAGGAGAGATGAATATGGGAGATGAAAAACTAAGGGGGAGTCTGGAACAACTCCCAGCTTTCTGGCTGGGGTGGCTGGGTGCAGACAAATGCTTTCACTAGTATATGGAGGAGGAACGGGAAGAGCCAGAGTGTGTGGGAAGGCAGTGGTTGGTCTGCTCGGTTCCAGATGTACTGAGTTTGATGACCTGTGGGGCATCTTGGTGGAGAGGTCTAGTTGGATACACAGGTGTGGAGCTCAGGGATAAAGCCGAGCCCAGAGGTGTAGAGTTGGGGGTTATTTGCATGGATGCAATCTGCAGACTTTGTAATTGTGCGGGTGGGTGACACTAGCTGTTGTGATAGTTAAAGCTTGAAGTCTCAGGCTTTAATGGTTTATTTCTCACTATATACAGTCCAAGGTGGGGATCCTGCTTGGTGTCAGAATGCCTCTGTCTGTGTGCGTGTGCTGTGTGTGCGCGCGCGTGTATGTGTGTGTGTGTGTAGGGAGTGGCAGTAGCATCTGTCCTGCGTAGTTACTCAGGGACCCAATCTGGTGATGCTTCTGCCATCTTCAACCCAGGGTTTCTATGGTTTCCTGGGGCATTGACATCTAGGTGGCAAGTGCGAGATGATAGGGCAGAAACTACCTTGGGCCAGAAAAGCTCATGACACTGTTCCAACGCCATCAGCAAGCGCTGCTTCTCAGGGAAGGTGGGGTGTGAATCTCGGGTGGAGAACCAGCGGTCTCTGCCTCTGGAGTAAACGAGGCCACCATGGTAGAAAGAACAGAATAAGCAGGAAAGAAGAGCCAGAACAGGACTGATAATGGAGGAGGGGATCCCATGAGAAGACAGGAGCACCCAGAAAGGAGGAGAAAGCTAGGCCTGAGATTTCCCACAGACTCTATGAGAACACTAGTCAGTGGCTACTTATAACCTCTGCATCCTGTTTCCATTTGCAACAAATAGCCCCCAAATTCCATGACAACTATAAGCCAGTGGACCTTGTGGCTTCTAAGCTTTTCTTGATTTGAAATTCAGAATGTCCCCTGAGAGAGTTCTCTCGGAAGGAAGCTGAAGTAGGTGGCTGCTAAGGTGACTCCTGGCTCTACAAATTTGACTGTAGCTGCCTTTCTTCGGCAGGCCAGCAGCGAGGACCCAGACATCACGCTGGTTTCCTTTCTCCTATGCTTCATGTGGCAGCAGAGTGGGCTGCCACAAGCGACACTGTGAAGTCAGGGGACAGTTGGGTTCAAGAACTTTCTTGCTAGAAATATGCATTTATTTTTTGCTAATTAGGGCTTGTGAAAGACTGGACATACTTCTGCCGGAGTGGGAAGCACACTGGTAATGGTAGGTGTGGTTTGTACTTACTCTTAGGTGTGGTTTCTATGGTGCCAACACCATCTGTCCGGAAACTGACCGTAAGTCTCATATCTGAGGAGTAAAGTCTGGGCAGTGTCAAAGATGAGGTTGGGATTTGATCTTATATCTAGAAATTTCTGAACAATCTAATAGATTACTTTTAAGTTTAGTTTTCTAATTCTTCACATTACAATATAATTTGCCTTTATCTCTCTGCCTACCCTTCCCCACTGTGAGCACCTTGAAAGCAGGAACTATATTTTTATTCGCCCTTATATCTCAAACTTAGTCTAAGAGGGGTGGTCAATATATATTACTTGAATGAGAATTAAAAGATGTATCATGATGCTTTGTGCTGCTGAGGAAGTGACTTCTGATCAGAAGTCTCCATGTTATTCAACCTCCAAGGTATTTGGAAATATAGGCTGGCCTCTCTGTTTCTCTAGCCCTTGTGCTTAGATGTAGAGAGGTTACTGGGCTGCGAGTGGGGATGACGCAGGGCAGGGGAGGGAACACCACAGCACTCTGTGGCTACAGTTAATCTACTGTCCAAGAGGTGACCCGGGGGAGATTTTCCTGCATGATGCCACTGTGCTCCAAAAGGGTTCACACTCTTCCCTAAGGATCAAACGTGCTTATGGCCCAGAGAATGACAACTATGCCAGGGAGTGTCTGGAGCAACATGTTGGGCAACACTGTCTCTAAATGGGTTTTAATATCAGTCGATGTGTGTATGACATCGATGAAAAATTGAAACGGCTGCCACACCTGCTTGGCATCAAAGCATTAGCAATTCCGCTCTCCCTGGATGTCTCTGGAGAGACTTTTAGGATTTTAAACCAAGTTTGGAAGTCCCACCATAAGCTTCCCTCAGTTCCTGAATGAACCACTTCCCGAAAGGAAAAATCGGTTCACCTCTCATGTTCTGATCTTTCTCTGGAGATTTATGCAAAGTCAGAGCCAAAACAAAAACACAAGTAACTTTCTTTTTTTCGGTTACAATAGTGGTGGGTGGTGATATGAATCACTGCTTTCCAAAGTATTATATTAGAGTACTTGAGAGTACAGGAGACAGATCCAAAGCTTATAATATCATATAACCCTGATATACCATATTGAATATTAAAAGACAAGCTATCAAGTAAAAAGGTAATTTTAGCATTGTCCAAGATGTTTCTGCTCCCCCACATTCACAGCAATCAATATTTAAAAAAATCTCAACATTAAAAGAAATTGAAAATATATGACTACCTCTGCAGTGAAAATATTATTTTAAAACAAACTCTAATCATAAAGCAAATTTATGCCTTTTATAAAAAATGCTCAGATCATAGAAAAAAAAACTAGATAAAATTATGCAATCCCTCACTTCTAGCTATTTAGATAAAATGGAAGAAACAAATGCTATACAGAATGATGATTTTTTTCCATTAATATTATTATAAATTGCTTAGACCTTACAAAAGTTATTACAGATAACTTAATGGCCAAAGGCATTTTAACAAAAACAGATGTGTCTGTAGCCAAATTGATGCTTGATAAATGTCCTTTGCTGAAGGAAAAGGCGGTAGAGTTAGACAACGTATTTCTCAAAACAGACTTCAAACCATTCCTCTGATGTTTGCTAAGTGATACAGGACCCCAGATAGTACACATTCTCTCCAGTAATTCAAAACAGGGACTTTTAAGAAGTAGTTTGTTTAAATGACCTCCTTTAATCTAACAGAGGATAGCATAAAAGAAGCTGTCATTCTCTAAAGCAATCTGAGAATCTGACTGAGCATGCCCATAAATGCTAACCCTTCTGAGTGAAAATATTATTTTACTCCACTTTGCTTTTGGGAACAATCAAATTGGCCTCTGAGCTACTATAAATTGAGAAGTGTTACAAAGAGTCAGCCCTGTTGGGAACCTTTTAAACTCTACAGGCAGGTAAATCATAGAGGGAGCAGACTTGAGAGAACTGGAGTTTTCTGATGTCATACTCAGGGGATAAACATTGTCCTTCAAGCACTCCATGCTATTTCCAGACACAAAGAGAATTTTCATGCCTTGGTTCCACAATCCCGAACTACACTTTCCTAAGTGATTCGCCAAGTGTATTTGTAAAAGGGACATCTTGCTAACCATAGGTCCTTCATAGGCAATAAAATGGGTTGAGAGATGGATGGAGATAGAAATTCTTATTAGCACATGTCGTTACAGAAGACCAACTGGAGAGAAAATCAGAATGTCATTTGTGGAGAGAGATGGAAGGCTTTGCCCTCTTTATTAGGCATATTCACTTTGGATGTTATCTACCTACTCTCAGTAAGTGCCTCAGCTGGCAGGAAGATGAAAAAACTTGCTTTCAGGTCAATAAAGGAAATCTCTTAAGATCAATGGTTGATTAGAGCAGGATCTTCTGAACAGTGGGCTCTGGACTGCATTCTGTAAAGGGTTTTCAAATTAGTCTTACTCTGAGGTCTGGGCAAGGGGCCAGTTTGCTACCCAGCTGCCGCTGACATTCAGCCCAATGGCTGATGAGTTCCCATAATTAGAGAAAATTTTTTTTTAAAAAAATAAAGAAACATATTTTAGAGGCATCACGTAAAACAAGGTAGAGAAGTACAGCAGAAGTATAGTACTATTAGGTTTTAAAAATATATATATATATTTCATCAGATTTCGTTTCGTATTCTTACTCCAAACCCTCGTTTATTAAAGTTGGAGAAATGCAGATTATCATTTTTATTAGCAAATGTATTTATGACTCACTCTAAAACAATACAAAGGGGGATGTTGAAAGGACAAACTATAAATGGCTTATTTATAATTGACTAAGTACATTGAGTTTCCCCAGCTTTTTTTGGTATAAGACTACCTTTCTTGAAAGCATTTTGACAAACTGGGACTGTGATAATCAGAACAAAAGCAAGTCCCTCTATGAAAAACTGCAGATTTTAATTAACTATATTTCATTCCCATTTCGATTTGTTTTTATGTCTTTGGTCAAGTCCTAATTGAGAAGATCATGCAGAAGTGAAAATACTGATCTTGAGCCAATGAACCATAATGCCAAAGGGCACCCACTTCTTTTTTTAGAGAGCTGGAACAATCTGCAAGGATGGAAGGTCAGTGTACGAAAACAACAGAACCCAATATGCATAACTAGATATCTCCTGTCTATCAGCATCAATCCCTGTTGCGTATTTACAGAAATCTTTACAGCAGATTATAAATGATGCTCTGTAAAAAAATGCTGGGTGAGCTGCAGGAGACGACATGGCTGTCTTTGTAAGAACCACCTGTATGGCCTGAATCAAAAGCTAAACTAATTAGATCTAAAATTTAATTTTAATTCAAATAAAAGCAACAATTAAAGTGTAGGTGGCTGAACTGCCTGGTTGTTTGACTGAAATGTTCGGATCAGTATCTAGTTATGGTGCCCTTCGTGGTATGACTGGATTATATTCTGAAGTTTATGATCTATCATGAAGAGGCGTCACACACTCCAATTCTGAGCACGGCCTTTATTTTGATGTGTAATTAAACATGGCAGAAGCAACTTAGAGAGAGATGTCTAATCAATCCCTAGAATTACTGGGGAATGAAATAGATTATTTAGTAATTTTAACAAGTTTGGAAAAAAGAGAGTTGGGAAGAAGGAAACAGAGTATGTGATGCCACATGAAGATGATTTTACAATATGGAGAGCTGGCATGAAGATGTGAGATAGACGCAGCTAATCAGCCATAGCCAAATCCTCTGAGTCGAGGTATATGAGAAAGTATTTTCTAAACTTCCTGAAGTGACCAATATTTTAATATGCAAGAATATATACCACATTCTATGAAAAGATTTTAGGAACCACCAAACTTCAAAAGGTGCTTCTCTCACAGGTTATTTGATCTTTCTCAAACATTCATATTGGATTGATATTTGAAAAGAAAGATAAACTGAAAAAAGACGTATTTTTGATATATAAAAGCCATCTGTTCAACTTCCCATCTTAAACGTATTGACATGTGTTTTGTTCTAGTATCACTCAAAATTAGCTTTACGATAAAAGTTCATATTAATTATCCCATAACGTAGTCTAATCACTGCTGACATTTTGAAAGAAGATGTTAAGGAAGCCAAGATAACAAACTAAAATGTGAGTGAAAAATATTACATATGTCCCTAAGAGAAAGCCAGTCATGCTCCTGCATGAGTTCATTTTCTCTTAAAGCAAAACCCAACAATGAGGAGGTACTGGAGGCAGGGGAGTCTCCCCGACCTACTCGAGCATGGGCTCCTTCGTCCTTGGCAAGTCTCTGGTTCTTAGATGATCAGCCAAAAAGATTTTGGATGTATTTCAGTTTTAATTTCATTGTTTTATTGATTTTTTATGACTTTTAGTATGACATGAAAATAAGATGGAATATGTCAAAGATTTATACTTTAGGTTTCTCCTCAATTTAAATGATTAGCCTTTAGAATTAAGAGAGCACTAAATCTAATCTAGCACTACCTTTTACATTTAGTCAACACTGCAAACATTAATATTAAATCACCAGGTACTTTTCTTATACAAAAAAATCCTAAATCCCAGTATGAAATATATGTAATCAAACTTATTTTCCATAGTTTTCCTCCTTGAAAATATGAGCACAATTAGCTACTATCACTTATGTTTATTAGTCAACATAAAAAGTTGAAATTTTCCTTGTTGAACTGAGTGAAAACCAAGCACAAATGCAATTAAAATGCAAAAAGCAAAAGAAAAGACTGATTTTGATTCTTTGCTGTTCTTCAGGGTAAGTCTTCTACAAAATGGGGTTTGCAGATAGTTATGTTAAAGAACACATGGATTCAATGAGTTTGCAAATGACTGTTTTTCACAATCCCATTGAAGTGAACTTAGATCATCTTAAAAGAATGAGAGAATCGTGCTGAAAGAATACATTTCTAAAGTCATTCTCAGAATCTCGTCTGACTAACAAAGATACTTTCTGCACACGTAAACACGGACACGCATACATCTA
>NW_011888827.1:4643241-4656968 GCF_000151845.1 Pteropus vampyrus
TCTCCCCGACCTACTCGAGCATGGGCTCCTTCGTCCTTGGCAAGTCTCTGGTTCTTAGATGATCAGCCAAAAAGATTTTGGATGTATTTCAGTTTTAATTTCATTGTTTTATTGATTTTTTATGACTTTTAGTATGACATGAAAATAAGATGGAATATGTCAAAGATTTATACTTTAGGTTTCTCCTCAATTTAAATGATTAGCCTTTAGAATTAAGAGAGCACTAAATCTAATCTAGCACTACCTTTTACATTTAGTCAACACTGCAAACATTAATATTAAATCACCAGGTACTTTTCTTATACAAAAAAATCCTAAATCCCAGTATGAAATATATATAATCAAACTTATTTTCCATAGTTTTCCTCCTTGAAAATATGAGCACAATTAGCTACTATCACTTATGTTTATTAGTCAACATAAAAAGTTGAAATTTTCCTTGTTGAGCTGAGTGAAAACCAAGCACAAATGCAATTAAAATGCAAAAAGCAAAAGAAAAGACTGATTTTGATTCTTTGCTGTTCTTCAGGGTAAGTCTTCTACAAAATGGGGTTTGCAGATAGTTATGTTAAAGAACACATGGATTCAATGAGTTTGCAAATGACTGTTTTTCACAATCCCATTGAAGTGAACTTAGATCATCTTAAAAGAATGAGAGAATCGTGCTGAAAGAATACATTTCTAAAGTCATTCTCAGAATCTCGTCTGACTAACAAAGATACTTTCTGCACACGTAAACACGGACACGCATACATCTAAGCAGGGAGTATGAGACTTGAGTACTAACAACCAACGAGTTGCAAAATATTCTATTAAAATTTACTGGTTCTCTTTGTATAATCAACACGAATACAAGCAAAATACCTCCTTATTTAAATAAAGACTTTTCTTCTGGTTTTGATGAGAATATTTAAACAAACAAAAAAAAAGGCATGACAGTGATCCTCAAAAACTGAATTTGGGGCACTTGATTTGAGATAATTAACAAACCAATAGAGAATTCTCCTTCTTGGAACACACAGGATCTGACACTTATTAAGGAACTCTTCAGTGTTTCATACAAGGCAATTAATACGGGCTTCACTATAGAAAAATTACATTTTAATGACTTTCTGTTCAAGTTACATGAATTTTATGTAAGGAAAAAGCTTATGAAGTCTAAGATTTTCTTTCCACCCATGTTATTAAAATTTGTATTTGAATATAGTTCCTTTCATTAACATTAAATCAGTTAGCTCTAATTTATGAAAAAGGACTGCTAAGTTTTATACCACAATACTTCGCACAGCTTTAATGTGCATTCATGAAAAAACATAATAAATTAATTTGCTATTGGGAAAGAATTTGACAAATGCATTAATCATGAAGAAACTAAATCCAGTTTTCTTTACTCTTTCTCACAAAGATAGATATAAGAAACTACTGATTTAACATTCTTTAAACAAAATGAGATATAATGATAATAATGAGGATATTCTTAGAACCGGAGAATTTCGGAGCTGGACGGAATCTGAGAAATTCTCTGCTTTAACAAATGGGAGAAGAACAATTCAGTCTCCCAAACTGTTCATGGAGCAGACTAGTGGAGAATAATTTATTTCATTTTCTCCATTGGAAACCACCACGAAGGTTAGAATTATTCTAGGGCTGACTAATTGGCTTTTAAATGACTCGGTCCCTCCTGAATCACTTCTCGTCCCCAAGGTTTTGATGCCACTTCTCACCCCCAAGGCTTTGAGAGTACAGTTTGAGCTTAGAGAGGATGCTGAAGCACAAGAAACATTTATTGCAGAATTTAGATTAAAAAAAGATAGCATGAAAACAGCACTAAAAATGTTTCTAGCACCTACACTGTGGATTGATTCTTTCGACAAGTCAATGAAATGTTGTCAAATACATTTACAAGTTTGTTTCACTGTGAAAAGTCATAGATAAAAAAAAAAAAATTCAACAGCGATATAGTGTACTGTAAATATTTCTCTAATTTTGCTATCTGTCTCTTTACTTTGTTTTAGTTTTTTCTCCTAGCATCGAACTTTTGCTTTGGGACGTCGTTCAAGCCACAGATCATCTTTATGATTCCCGTGTCACATGACTCCTATGTGCCTCTCGGAAAGGCCTTCCTGCTTGCCATACCGGGAATTCCCATGTTGTCTTCTATTGTTTTATTTTTAAATTTTTGTATTATTAAGAAAATACAAAAGAAGTTATTGAAAACAATAGTAATTACAACATTTTTAGCAAATATTCAAACACTTTTGAATGTTATTCTAATTTTCGAACCATTACGTACTATATACATGTGTATGTGTATATAGTATATAGAATGTGTCTGCAGTGGATATACTATACACATATTAATTACTGGGTTACATGAAGATGTTGATATCGTAATTTAAATTATGGGACCACTTCATTAGAGCCACTTCACCCTCTTTACAAACATTTCAATCTTTAAGTAAAGGCTTTGGTCAAAAATATAGTGTAAGTACATACAGAATGATCTTAACAAAATATCAGAAAGCTTTTTGTGATTCAAAAATCATGAAAATGATTCATATTCTCCCTTTACTCTGGGGTAAAGAAGCACTAATACCTTAAGAACAGGAAGAAAATAACCCCATGTGCCTACTTACTACACATGGGTTGTATTTTCCTTGTGCTAAAAATTCGAAACTACTTTTACTTCATTTGACCTTTGTTTCTGTAGAAATAAATTTAATTTATTCTCTTTACTCACAACTCTTTCCTCTCTATATGTTATTCTTTATATGAAATAGCTTGCCTTATTTCTTATATACTTATTAGTTTTTAAATTTTAAAACTGGTTCTTATACTACCACATATGTGAGCATGAAAAGGGTATTTTTTGCTAGAGATAATCCTCAATGACTTTTGAGAAGGAATATTACCCTGATTATTCATTTATATATGGAAAAAGATCATGTTATCTTATTAAGTATACATAATTTTGATGGGCTATTTATCTTCGGAAAATTCTATGTTAAGTTTTAGCTCAACAATTATAGACAAACCACTCTTTATTGTGTTCTCTTTGGTAAAACATACAAATTCAAATTGACACACTATAGGTATCTGTAACAGGGATGGGACTCACGGCAGAGAGAATGCAGTTAGCATTAACATCGTGGCTAGGTGGAGAGCCAGAGGAGAGAAAGAGCGATTAGGGGGATCGTTTTATAATACTTGAAACTAATGATAAAGTAAATAAATAAAAATAAAAATATGTTTCCAAACTCAGGCAATGCTGAACAGCTTATGTATAGCCACAGAATTTTTTCACTTTGAGTAAACCTTAATAACAAAATATTCGGTGAATGTGGGGGGACTGGGTTCAGAGAAGTTACAGGTCCTGGGTCCAGCACCATCTACACAGCCCTGGGTAATGAGGCCGACAGCAGCCTTGATCAGCTGAGCAAAACCTTCTCCTTGCTACGAGGTGACTCAAAGTCAATGTGGCAGGAAAGCCCATGAGTGCTGAAAAAACATTTTTACTCTTAGGTTTAAAACGCAGGAATTTTTGGTTAACCCTGAATCACCCACCATATTCAGTGAATCTTTTCCATTTAACAATATTTGAAAATATACAGTTATAAAAATGTTATTAAATTTAGGATCATTCCATTTCCCAACGGGAAGACTCACCAATATTTTATACTGAGGCCACTTTTTAGAATATCAACTACTGTATAAAAGTGAAGTTCATTCACATTATATTTCTTCTGGTATTGATACTAGGTGCATTTATGTGGAACCTACTACTTGATGTTCTCAACACCTGAGAAATCCCCTTAAGAATCAAACCTGAACAATAAAAAAATAGCTGTAGCTAAAGGAAAATGAGATGTATTATCAAACTGTAATACAGTAAAACCTAGAAACACAGAAGTAGGACGTAGAAAAGAACGTAAGAGCCTTAAATTAAAAGATGTAAGTCGAGCCTCTTACCTCCTTTTAAAAAAAGTTGTAACTTATAGTTTTCTTTTTTATCTTTTAATACATATTAGTTCGTATGTAAACTTCTGAGACAAAAAAATACTGCATAGCTTCAATCTATACCCATCTCCTTTAGACTATATGTAATTATTTTTCCTCTTCTTTTTGTCTCTTATTCTTCCGCTGCCTCTTTTTAAATCACCCCCTTTAGTTCCTGGCTTCCTTTATTTAAAAAGCAGGTGGCTGTGATGGCTGGTATTTGACATTCTTGATTAAATAATTGCATTATCTAAACTATCTTCTAGTCTTCATGGACCTCCTTTTGTGAAACTACAAAAATGTCTATTGAAATTTCTCTAATGCTGTCTCATTCTGTGAGCAACTTTAGACTGTCACATCATCATTTGATATTATGGAACTAGAGGAAATTTCAGATGGTTTCAATAACCATTTCTGTTACTGTGCTCTTCTTAACTTCTCATTTGGGTTTGCAGATCATTTATATTTAAATATCTTTTATAAATGCATCAGTTACAGAAAGAAGTACTGATATTTTGATAATTTTTAACATCTTCATTTTTCTCTTAAAACTTTTCTTTTTGGGTGCAATTTTAGTACCAATATCCATAAAGTGATGGGTTTTGTAATTTCCTTTTATGGATACTGACTGGAAGAGCTCCCTCTTTTATCAATGTTTCCATCTAAGGTCATGAAGATGTTATTTTTCTAAAAAACACAATGGAAATGAATACAGATTTTGGTTAATAACGTGAGGTCACTTTAAAGGAAAGCTTAAATTTCAGAAAATTTGGGGCTGCTCTGCCCTTCTGAGAATTCTCCTTAGGGTTTCCTAGCAAATGAATCGCACGCTGGAGCAGGCTAGCTGGGTTCTTGTGCCCTCAGACTCTGGGTAGCTGTGACAGAGATAAACAACCAGATTACTCCTCAGCAGGTGCGAGTTGAGTATCCCGGAATTACAGTTTTAATGTTACTCCCTCTTGCCCCAAACGTGGCTTTTGGCATTTCTTTGCAGGGGCCTGTGATAACTGTGGCTTTGGCTAGCTTGAGTTCCAGGAGTAGCAGCAAAGATGACTGAGATGAGGCCAGAACACAACTCCACATGTCAGCTAGAGTCAGCACAAGGTCCCGTCCACCATGAGCACCGGGGAGAGAGCAGAAGACAACATGCGCCAAACACACCAACTCCCGACATTTACAGCCAAAAATCATCGTCTTCTCATGGAGAGGAGGGATGTGGGGGGTGGGTCCACGGGGACCATGGGAGAAGTACAGATCCCCAAGTCATTGTCTTTATTGCAGCTTTCGTATAACCTTTTGTATGGCATGGGTGACAGTTACACTCTGCATCAGAAATACAGCTGGAAATGCCATTCTGTATTTTAAAAATTGGAGATCCTTTGGCTTGCTAATAATTTTAATGTGCTACTTTCAAGTTCACCACTGACTGAAACTATATTTCTTTACTCTTAAGGTAAATGATACCTTATATCTCATCGAATTTCTCTTGTTATTTTTAAGCAGAACTGTTATTAAGTTTCAGAATCAAGCTGGCATCTGACCTAGCACACCTGGGAAGAATAAGCACACTGATTTGCCCATTACAGAATGAATCAAAAGCTGTTCTATGACTTACCATGACATGCGTCATTATTACACACTCATAATGGGCCAGGCACTATGCCGAACACTTTAAAACATTAACTCTAACTCTTCCAAAAATCTGCAAGGTAGCTGTTATTACTTTGTCTTACAGATGACAAAACTTAATCCTCAAACAGGTAAAAAGTTACTAAATCACAGCAAATGGCAGAACCAGGATCTGAATTTGGATCTGTCACTCTGCCACACCGCTTCTCAATACATCTGCAATGATCGAGAACAGTGGCACTCAACGTTATGAGACCCCATTTAAAACATATTTTACAATGCTCCTTATTATCTGAAAAAAATTCACAAAATATATAACATATTTACACAAATAATTTTCACTAAAGCAATATAGTGCTCTAAAATGCAGACTAAATAGAAAATAACTTAAAGTGTTATTTCAATATGTAATGCTTGTATATAGCTGTGTCAGAAGTAGTCAGATACTTTCACCTATTTGTAGAATCACCAAGAATCTTTCAGGTATAAATGCAGGTTAATAAGGTGTCTTATCAGAGACTCAATATATGGGGGCACTGTTGCCACTGAGGTGGTTTTGAACAACTCTAGAAAGGTTCTAAGCAAAAAGGAAAGAAAAGAAGTTTGATTGTCTATCAACTTATATAGTGGTTCTATTCCTGGAAAATTTAGTATGTAGTAAAACTATACAAAATTGAGTTTAATGCAAAACAGAAGTTCTAAGGTCATGATTTTGAACAGTTTTTGTTTTTACTTTCACCTTCACGCATGTCCAGATGTGACGATTCCATACTGTGTGGGTTGTTCCGTGTGGTTCTGGCTCAGGGGCTTTCGCGAGGTTGCAACTGAGATGTTGGCCATGGCTACAGTCCTCTGAAGGCTTGTCTGGGACTTGGGGACACACTTCAAAGTTCACCCACATGGCCGTTGGTGGGAGGCCTCCTTCCTCACCATACAAACCTCTCCGTAATGAGAGTCCTCATGTACCAGCACCTGGCTTTTGCCAGAGCAAGTGATCCAACAGAGAGAATGAGGAGAAGCTGAAGAGCCTTTCACAACCCAGCATCTGCAGTTGTACGTTGTAACTTCTGCTTGGTTCTATTTGTTAGAAGCGAGTCGCTAAGTCTTGCCTACGTTCAAGGGGAGGCGAATCAGGCCCCACTTTTGAAGGGAGGAGTATCAAATTTGTGGGTATGTTTGAAAAATGACCACATGGAATATGAAAGATCTACAGAATGAACAGGGCCCCCATAGATCTAATATAACATGGGCGTGGAGTGATGGGACATAGCGTGATAGAAATGGCTGTTAATGGGTCTAGGTTTTGAGATGAGTTAGGAAGGATGAGATTGGAATCAGATGAAAAGAGAAAACTGGCAGAAAACGAGCAAGTGAGCAGACTCTTAAGGCAACTGTACATTTCATTTTACATAGCATCTAAAGATCTTTACCTATCTATCCCACAGAACTCTAATTCCTTCGTCATCATTTTATCTAAAGAAACACAGATAAAATTCACTGTGATTCTTAAACGTTTGAACTTTTTGATAATATACTTAGCAGGAAATAATTAGACATGTGGAAAGCTTCCAATATGCCTTCTGTACCTATCACTGGAGAACTCTGAACTGAGATCATAATGAGGAGAGCTGTCTTAGATGACATTCTCCATTCTGCTGCGCATCCTCCAGGCTGAACGAACCCATCATTTTTTATCAAGTATGTTCTATTTAGCATTTCAGCCAGCTTTCCAATTTAGCTAACTTTCAGGTTTTCTGGTTTACTATTTACTTGTGCTTCTAAGTAGAAGTCGAACATCTCATTTGCATACACACAATCTGTTGACCCCTCATCTTTTGAGGATCAGATTCAAAAACTCAGGGCGATGCTCAATGCCAGCTGGAAAGGCGGGCTTGGGTGGGACAGTCTCCTCTTCCCACGGGGTCATTTCTGTGAAGTGTTATGGCTGAGCAAGGGCCATTCATTTTAACCATTTACGGTAAAGGTCTCATGTTTGCTAATTACCTGGCAATATTTAATACATTCACAATGTGAAAGAATTCACTGCTTCCTAGTGACGATCAGAGGCATGAAACACTTAGAAGCATGCTTCCTCTATCTAGATTTTGTTCGTCTTTCTCTCAAGACCCAGCCTAAGATCTAACTCACCCAGCGAGTTCTTCTGATTACCACGGACGTCCCTAAACTTTCTTTCTTGATCTTCATCAGCACTTGAAGCCAGAACTACATAATTCAACTTCTAGTGGTTTTCTTGTATATTGTTGTTTTATCAGCTCAAATTGGAGAGGATTTTCAAATTCCTAACCCCACTATACTTCTGGGGAAATATTCATTGGCTAATTTTTAAAACTCTAATTTTTTTCCCTAAAATTTACTGAAATAGTTGGCCTTAAAATTATTTAAACTTTTCCTGAGAATTTCTTAACCCTATATTCTACAAGGAATGTAGCTAACATTACTCGTTGATCCAAATAACTACTTACAAGGCAAGGAGAAGACACTAGAAAAGAGACTTCTTTGAGCTAGGACACATATCCCTTAAACCTCGGATTCTTTATTTTATCGCAAGGCAAGAAACATTTTAAAAATGACTTTTAAATGACAGTATTCTTTATCTATGGGACCTGTTATTTACTATTATCAATTATTAGAAATAGGATCGCACATAAGAAAGTCGATCAACCGAAGAATACTTGTTTGTAATAATTACAGCAGCAGCGATTTTTGTTGCCTCCACTTATTTTGTCGTTACTTGTTTACATGGAGAACACCAGTTACATAAGCACTGGGCTGACCCGAACTATTAATAATCAAGCCCTGCAGAAAATGTCCATTCAAGCATTATTATGAACAAAGCGCAGTTACCATAACTATCTGCTGAGCTATTTCACAAGGTCTTTGTTCTTTATAAAATGGCATTTGAGAAAAGACAAGCGGTTTTTTTCTTTAAAATATTAATCGCGTATGGACTTTTTATTCCATGGAAGGTCTAAAATACATCTAAATAACCCTTCTCATTGAAAACAAAACAAAATCAACGACAAACAGAAAACCACCACATACTGAGCACGTGTTTTGCAGACTTTATCATATCTGGTCCGCATGATGTCTCTAGAAGGTAGAAATTACGGTACCGCCTTACAGAGGAAGTAATTTAGAATTCCAGAGGTGGCTCGAGGCCTCAGATTTAGCTATTAAACTTGAAGGCAGAATTAGAACTCATCCTAAAGCTCTTACAGTATTCCCTTTACCATGTTGTAAGAAGACAGCATTTGTAGCGCCATCACGTATGGGGTGAACGGCAGGATCGGCCTGCTGTAAATGGCCTGCTCTTCATTTGTGTTGCAAAAGTGAAAACTTTGGACTCCATCTGTGTGCCACACCTAGAGACCTACTTACTGATGGAGACTAATCTTGAGCCTGGTCCTACAAAGCATTTTAAATACCAAGACAAAAGGAAAAGTCAGGGTATCTCAAAGTGTGACAGAAATAACTTCCTTTGCATCAGAGAAAGAGCTCCCAGCAAAAAGAATACCCTGAGCTACCAGGGCTACAACTTGTCCAGCATCGAGAGGTCCCTCAAAGACACAGAGCAGCTCGGGAGCAGGGTGTCTGACAGTCTACGCCATCTGGATCTCTCCCTGCATAGAAGTTTTCAAATAAGGCCTCATGGATTCTAATATGCATGGAATCATGGAATGGGAATCAGTAGAAAAATAGATTTGCTTTACAGAAATTTACCACGTAGCCAAGTGTGATAACACACTGTCCGTAAGGTGAGGGACAGCTGAAACCACAATACTGTGTTCACTGTCTTCCCAAGTTCAGTTGCTTTAAATGTTACATTTACAACCATTTTCCTCTTTACACTATGCTGGTGCATGACTGACGGACCGAGACTATTTAAAAAAAAAAAAAAAGGGCTCTGAGAACTGCGGCTTTGTCTACTTAACTTGCTGTGTGGAACACTGGTCAGAGCCCAATAGGCATTCTAGGAATTTATAATGCTATTTGGGGTTGGTAATTATAATTAGGCTATAGCTGAAATCTGAAACAATTCAGCAGTAAAATTGAGATTAAAATGTGAGGTCGTTGCCTCCTAGCAGTCACAATCAAACTACTGGTGCATGAGTATGACACAGATTTTAGAAAAGAAGACTGCCCTTTAAAATGGTCCATTCAAACTGGAAAGCCTTCTGGACAAACGAGTGAGAAGAAGCTGACTCACTCATGTGCCTGCAAACACTTTAAAACTGTACTTTAAATGATGCTCTGCTTTGAACAGATAATTGGCTCAATTCTTCCCTTTCTGTGTGTCTGTAACTCCCATTGAAATCAATGAGAAATGCATATTCAAAAGGACAGGAGAACAAAGCTGCAGGTTGAATTAATGGGATAAAGAACTGCAGGTCTCTTAAAGCTTGTGCAATTAAATTGTGGCCTCCCGCATTTCTCTAGGGTCACCAGCAATTTGCTGGCCTAGGAAAGCCAGCTGACTTCATTTTCAGAGGTGTCACAATGTGTAGAATGCGTTTTCTTAGACATCAACACGTGATCCCTCTCGGCTCAAAATCTACCTCACTCTAATCTGTTTAGGACCTGATACCTTGGAGTCTGGGATTTCATTCACGTGCCCTCATCACCAGCTAAGATCATCAATCAATCAATAGGAAAAAACTCCTTTTAAAAGTGATGCAGACTAAGTACATACGACTATCTTATTTTTCTATAAAAATATTTGCCTATGCATCATTAATATACATGTTAATTATGCGCCGTCTTTCCCAACCGGAATGAAAGCTCCAGCTGGCAAGAACTTTGTCTTATTTATCATTATATCTTTAGCACTTGACCTGGTTGTGACTGTTAAATGTTTTTAATCATCAAAACACTTACAGGCATATTTAACACGATATTCATAATACCACAAGAACAATATTTGCTTTTAAAGACTGCAAATGTATAAAACTCAGTATTTGCATTTAAACATTTCTCCACGGAAGGGGAAGAAGGTATTTAGTAACCACCTACTAATACTAGTTTCTCAACAAATATTTTTTTCCATGAATTCTCACAGCAGTGGGGTGGGATGTAGCATATTTATTTTTATGTTACAGATACAGAAATGGAGGCTTAGAGGAATTAAAGGGCTTCCCCAAGGACACAGAAAGAGGAAGTGGCAGGGCTGAGGTCTGAAAGCTCCTTTAACTGCAAAGCTCAGACTTATCTCCCTTTATCTCATTGCTTACAATTTGAAAAATAAGGAAAGGGAACATATTTACAAAATGGAATGGGTCTCTAGCAGTCAACAGTAAGAAAGGGTGATGATCACATGGCCATCAGCGTACTGAGAGAAGTACCAAGTAGGTGTACAGATAAGGTGAAGTGGCATAAAATGACAAGAAGGGGAAGGCGGGGGACTGGCTTTCCGGCAGAAACCCAGGACGCAGAAACTGAAGGCTGTGCCCCTCGCCTGCTAGTTCGCTGACACCACGACCCGTCTAGCAGGGCACATATGAGACACAGTTTTCCATCTGCTGTGACTCGTTGGTGGCCTATCCCTCACCCCTTGTCCCCCTCCACTCTTTGGTTACACGACCTCAAAATTTCATCACTTCTGCATGTTTTACAAACCACATCAGATTTCTTCCTCTCCAGGCACGCCTCCCCCAGCGTTTTCTGTTTTCCCCGACACGCTACCCCTCCCAGTCTCTCCACATAGTATTTTCAAATGCTAACCACATTCTCAATTTGTACTTCGACTCAAAATCTACATCAGAGTAGGGACTCACAGCTTGGAGGCATCTATCCACAAGCAGTCTGGACATCCAGAAAAGTTTTCCGCCATGCTCTGTGATGTCACTTATGCTTTTTGCTCCGCTGACTTTGTCCTGGGCTCTGGAGGGTGCCTCTGCCCCCTTCCTAAGTCTATGCTGAGAGTGCTGGGGAGGGCACGAGCATTGTTCTATAACAGAAGCTGAAAGCTTCCTAGGACTTTAATAAAATTATTCTTAGTAATACTAATAAAATATCAAATGGTACTAATAAATAATAGTAATAACGATAGAAATAATAAAACCCACCATTTATTGTTGGTCTGTTGCAGGTGCTGCACTAGCCCGATCCTTTAACTGGATTATTTCATTTACTCCTTCCGCAGCCCCAGTGAGGGACAGGTTGCTGTCCCCATTTTATAGTTGAGGGAACTGTGGCTTTATAGCGATTAAGCACCTTGGCTAAGGATTTGCAACTGGTATGTGACAAAACTGGGATGTGAACCAGGTGTCCTGACCCCAAGGCTGGTGATCTTCACCAAGGCGCCACCCGGCATGGATCTGGGTAAGGCTGTAGTCATCTTTGGGAGCTGGTGTGGGTAGGAGCAATCCAAGGACTCAGGGCCATTTGTGGAGAGAATCCCACAATTAGACGATTGGGATTGTGTTTAAGATAATGATGACAGCTGTGGGGATGAACATTCAATAAGTGGAAAGGAATGAAAATTTGGCATCAGTTAAAATATTCTCTTATATATACTGCAATTTAGTTTATAAAATACTTTCAGTCTATTACCCATCTCACTAATAATTTTCTCCCTCTCGTGCCTGGATCCTGTGCTAATGGCAGCCAGCTTCCTCAACGCAAGACAGTGTTAACAGACATACATCACAATTCTCCTGCTGAGGCAGCAGAGGGCACCGGGAGGAACTGGGAGCTCTGAGCAATCCAGTGACTTTGCCAAGGCCACGTGACTAATAAGTGGCAGCATCCAGGGCATCTGGCCCTCAGCCCAGGGCTCCCTACCTGCCTCATAGACCCTCCCAGGCATGAAGTTCCCTTCTTACTTCACTGTTCCCACTGCATGAATACTTCCAAGATTTTAGGTGAATGAATTTGGACATTTGACAACTGGACATTTCTTCATGTCATTTGACAGATATTCTTTGTATTATTATGATATAACCCATAACTATATCATTTATGTACATTTTGATTATTGTTATTTATCTAATTTCTAATTTCCCACTACTATAAATAATGTTGGGTTGACCATCTCTGCTTCCGATTTGATGAAATTTCTGATTCTTTCCTTCAAGCAGATTCCTAAAACTGAAATAACTAAGTGCAAGAATATTAACTATTTTGAAGCTCGTGATACATAGTCCCAATTAATTTACAGATATTTATACTATACCTCTACCAGCGGTGTTTAAAATATGCCTGTTTCATCATATATACATATAATACATATTTAATTTTTACTAATTTGACGGGTGAGGATTATTATTTTAATATCTATTTTATTGACTACTAGACTACAGGCTTTTAGTATTTTTTATGAGTCATTAGTCCATTGATCAATTGCTTCTTTGCATATTTAGTCTCTTTTTGTATTGCTATTAGGTTTTCCTTATTTAGATGAACTTTCCCTAATATAAAACAATCAATGTTTTATCCTATTCGTTGGCAATATTTTTCTAGATTCACCTCCTTGCATTAGCTGCCATTTGATGTCTTCATTATCAATAAAGACCTCTAGGACCTGGGTTCCACTCTGCTGTAGTTCTTCCTGACACGCCAATGGATGGGAAACTGTGTAAGTCAGAAGCATGAGATTATATCACTTAATAGTCTCATGTTAGCACATGGTGTGGTGGGGAAAAAAAAACAATATATAAAGGAAGCACAGCACGAGGAGCTCTACGAAGGTAAGCAGACATAGGAAATGAATCACAAATTATGACTTTCCCGGTTTCAAACTTTCCAACTGAGCATGGAGTGAGTTACTGAAATAATAGGCAGCTCAAATAAGGAGGAAGGGGGAGAAACGCAGGATGGTGCGTGGGAAAAGCAAGGCGGCAGCAACTCAAGGGGAAATACCAGTTAATTTATTTGCATCTCCCTTGTGCTGTTACTAGTGCCCAGCGCAGATCAGCGGTCTGCAGGGGGTTTGTTGCAAGATGGGTCGATGGAAGGCCACACCCTCCTCTCCCGATGGCCACCCAGTGGCTCCGTTATTTTAGACAAGTCAGTTGCCTTTGTTGGGTCTCATTTCACCATCTATAAAATGGGTATTGCACACGGTCGTTGCCAAGATCCAGTGA
>NW_011888827.1:4658243-4679152 GCF_000151845.1 Pteropus vampyrus
GGCCTTTGTCTCAGGCAGCCTTGATGTTGGGCTGTTTCAGAAATCAAGTATGTTTTAACAGAAGACAAAAATGAAACGGGGGCTCCTGAGGGCAGGATGGGGTTGGAAAGCCGCTGCTATTCACATTTTATATATAAAGAAAGTGAGGTACAGAGAGAGGAAGGAATTTGCTAAGGATGTCACAGCTGAGCGGCGAATCTGCCTGGAGGTTTTACTCCATGGCTGCCTTGACGCCTTTCGCCGACAGAGAACGAGAGACAAGAGGAGTGAGTGGGCACCACACAGGGGGATGGAGAGAGCAAGTCCACTCTTAGCCATGTACATTATTCCTTCACACACGGTCTTGAAAGGATTCCTTGCATGTGGCAGTTAAAAAAAAATTTCCGGGGGGAGGGGGCAGGGAAAGCAAAACCCCAGAAAACCCAGAGATAAAGATGGGAAAGAAAATATTGGTGTGGATATGCAGACATCTCACACGTGTATCTGTGAATACTGCTTCCCCTCCCACCAAGAGCCTATCCAAGGAGCATTATTACCAAGAGAATAAAAGGAAGAGAGTGAATCCTACGACGGATGAGTGATGAGTAGGAAGTGATGAGTAGGAAGAGAGGCAGCAGCAAGTTTGGAGCTGAATGTAAGGTGCATTAGAGAAGCCATAGCAGGAAAATGGTAAGATGAACCGGACATACCTCTGAGAATCACTCATAGAAGTGGACTCAGAAGTGTTCTGAGGAAGAGATTCATCTAGAACGTACCGAGGGCCTTTGTGGTACAGTGTGATGTCCATCCCTCCCCAAAGAAGCCCATGCCCAGGTCCTAATCTCTGGAAACTATTTTACCTGGTCAGAAGGACTTTGTGATGGGGACACAATCCTGGATTATCTAGGTGGCCCCAGTGTAATCACTGGGAGTCTTGAACGTGGAAGAGGGAGGTAGAAGAGTTGGTCAGAGTAATGACCTGTGAGAAAGATTCCACCGGATGTTGCTGGCTCTGCAGAAGGGGGAGAGGGGTGACATCAATGGAGGAGCACCAGCAAGCTCTAGAAGACAGAAAAGACGAGGAAACAGAGTCTTCTCCTAGAACCTCGAGAAGAAATGTGGCTCTTCAGACCCACTGTAGACTTCTGACCTCCAGAACTGTAAGATAGAAAGTTTGTGTTGCTGGAAGTCACCTTGTGGTCATTTGTTACAGCAGCTTCTCAGAACCGTACCAGGTGCTGAGCGGGAATCATGGCATACCCAAACAATGCACTTGAGCTAGGGGCTCTGGGGTATGCTTTCACAGAATCTGAGTTTCCTAGGCTACAGATGTGTCATCATCCTCCAGGATTTTGTGAGCCGGGTGGTGAGAGTTCATCGGTTATTTCCAGCTCTACTCTCTCAAGTTTTTCCCCCTCTTCTTCATAATGCTGTTCTCTGCTGCTTCTTTTAGGGCATATTTCTCAGAAATACAGAGTCAGAACATGGAGAAGGAGGAATAATTCAAGTATTTGTATAATAGACGAAAATACTATTAAGTTTTTAAAATCGGTTACTTATGAAATCATAAATAAGACAGTGTATGCTTTCTTCTTTGTCTCATTTGGCAATGGCTACTTCGGTACAGAAAAATAGGCAGTTTGCTCAGTGATTTGTCAAGGACTGAAATGAAGTGACTCTAAGAGGCTATTTTAAGAGCTTCACAGACTCCTTTACATGTCACAGCGAACACGGTAAAATGTACTCCCATGAAATATAATTTTTATTATAAAATATTTGAAAGGTTTTTAAATCATTTTTTAAAAAAATATTTACTATAAGTATGAAATAATATTTGGTTTGTGGTGATGATCCTGCTTACTTAGAAATTCTAATGATGTGAGCAAATTACATCTATGGATTGTTGGCAAGTGTATTGAAATGTTTATAAATACTAAACCGTTAATAAATTTGGCATTACATTATATCCTGTAGCTATTTTTTAACTTTGATTTTGTAGTTTTCTTACTTTAGAGTAAAAAAATTTGTTTCAGTTTTCTTAAACATTTCATAGGCCCAAGGCACTGTGCTCACAGCACTGAAGGGTAAATGGTCCTGTATATCAGCACTACACCTACAACTAACTGAGCTTGACCATGTGATGGCTTCTTTTATAAGGGAGAAGAGTTAAGGTTATGACGGAAACCATGATACAAATTCTAGCACCAAATTACTACTAATTCAACAGCTTGCTACTCTAACTCACTTCTTGGTGATGCGATCATTATTTTCATTAGCCAGAGACAGCGTTAGTGCAAGGACCAAGAAAATGGACTTTGAAGTCAGGCCTCCAATCCTGGCTCTATCGCTCACTTAGCTGTATGACTGTCTAAGTCACTTACGCTCTCTGTGCCTCGGATCCGCCATCTGTGACATGGGAGTCATAATAGTGGCTACCTCAGAAGATTAATATTTACAAAGCACTTACAACAGAGGTGGGGATACAATAAGATATATGTGTGAGTGTGTGTGTGTGTGTGTGTTCCCTAAATTTTTCAAAAAAAGTGTTTATTCAGAACTTACTGAGCTCAACTATACAGCCCCCAGAGTGAAGACTGAGACCCAATCGCTTTTCTCAATGCACTGAAATTCTAGTGGGAGACGTGTGCAGAAACGGAGGAATAAACACAGCGATATAAAGCTTACAGGAAAGTAGTTCATTTGAATAATAAAAACAGGTCTACGGCCATGCCACCCTGAACAAGCCCGATCCCTTCTGACCTCGGAAGCTAAGCAGGGTTGGGCCTGGTTAGTACTTGGATGGGAGACCACCTAGGAAGACCAGGTGCTGTAGGCATAAAAAATAAAAAATAAGGGGTTGTAAGCTGACAAGGTCCTTGCAATCTGTGAGGTCAACCAAGGGTTGCCTCGCCCAAATAAATAAATAAATAAATAAAACAATAATAATAATAAAAAGGATTTTACCTGGTTAGAGTTGAAATCGTTTTGAATAATTAAAGTATTTCAAAATATTGAAAATAAAACTAATCAAAACTTAATGACTATTAAGTGCCTATGTTGTTTGCCATCCTGTGTGGTCCAGTGTGACGGCTCTGCATGAAGGCATTTGCTGAGGGGAGGGAAACAATGTCGAGAGCCTGCTCTCTGCCCGGGGCTTTTACATTTGTCTTATTTAACTCTCTCAGCAAACTTTAGTGTGCATAGTCATTCCCATTCTACGAAAGAGTTACCTGAGTCTCAAATATGTTAAGACAGAGAAGAATTTGAATCTAGATAAAACTCTCAGGCTCAAAGCCAATTTTACTATTGCTGAAACAATGGTTTTCAAAATTTATTAGCAGAAACCTAGCTTCAAAGAATTCATGCATTGGTAAGTATATTATTTTATTAGTATAAATAGAAGTTATGTTTAGAACTTTTTTAATAGTTACAGTTAAAACAGTAAACATTTATTTGTCATAAAGTCAATCCATGAAAATAATGTGTCTATAGTGAAGAACATAAACGTTTGAAATCAGAGGTTATGAATGATATCACAGTCGTACTGGTCTCAGTGCCTGATTTTTGTTTTATGATAGAAAATCCTGCGTCAACCGGTTGTAAATCGTAATAGATTTTTAACAGGTCACCTTGTAAAGCAGGCTACTCTTCAACGAAGATGATACAGAAGCCTGAACGACATGAGTAGAAATTAAATTCTATTTTATTACAATTATTCATCAAGCCTCTCCTATGCGTCAGGCACACCAGGGTTTCCACGGTGCACATGACAGACATAATGTTTGATCTCCAGACAAGTGCTCTGAGAGGAAGAATACAGGTCAAGAACATTCACTGGAGTGAAACATTTACACAGACGGATTTTTCCCCCCATAGATATAAATGGATCGGGTCTAATTAACCTCTCATGAAGAGATTTCTCCCAGTTGAACTTATACTCATGGGTCATGAATTCTAGGCATTAGGCATAAACTGACTGGCATCCTTAGAAAATTAAAACCAAAACTTTCTCCATCTACTCTTTTTTGCTCCGTCACCACTGATTCTCTGCTATGGTTTTTGTAACCCTGGGTCCTGGGGATAATCACTTTAGGGGCTGGAGACGAGTTCCTTTTCTAGTTGATAAGTGTGAGGCCAGGGTTGGAAACATCTTGAGGCTTCTGTGAAGTTTTGGACTCATTCAAAATTAGCCTGCAATTTATGAAGCGCAGAAGGAACTATATCCATCCCAGTGATGGACAGCCCAGGATGAAGGTGCTACAGAAATCCCCCCCAACCCCACACACTCAGATATCAAGAACTCCACTAGTTGGCACTGAACAATACAAGTAATTGAAGAGGATAAACTTTGGACTTAAAATAAAATTGAATTCACTAGGACAAGAGAACCTGATTGAAGACTTTATTTTCTTTGGACTTTAATTTGTAAAGTAATTAAATATTTGAATTTAAATTTCTCTCCAGGAATTTGAAAATGGTAGGCAGCTTATATTCATGTTGGCCATCTATTATCAAAGTATCTTAATGGTGCTTGCTCTCTACCACCTATTATGTGCACTATCAGAAACATGGCCGTCTATAATTTGGAATGGGGAACAGGAAATAGATTTTCAGCCTTGGCTACAGCACAGCCTTGGAGCTAATTTAATTGATGTATGGTTTTCATCAATTTCAGAGCTTTTGGGAGGGAAATCTACACTGCCCATCAGTGATGTCATGATGATTCCCAAAGGAGCAGTAGTTGGCACTGGAAGAATGGCCAGCAGAAACAGAACTACCCTGAGTCACACACTGCAAGTGGGAAAACAAAGAGCTGTGTGTGATGGCCTTAAAAGGTGCCAGCTGCCTTTTTTGATCTACAATGTTGCCCGACGGCCCCAGCTGCCACACCTGTGTGTCCAGCATCATGTTCACCGATGCCAGGCTTCTCCGAGTTCCTCCCCACCAACGCTGAGCCTGGTGAGAGTACAAGCCCCGCCCGATTCCTGCCTGATGTGGAACTTCTCTAGCAGGTGACTAGCTGAGGACTTTCTCGTCGGCCTGTCCAAAACTCCCTTAGAATCGCACCATGTCTACCCAGTCATTCTGCCTTCCCCCTCTCCCTTCACGGGTATTAGACATACACCCTGGTCTGAGGCTCTCTTTACTCACTAATGCTGCCTCCATGTATCCCTCACAAGTATCTCCCCCAACAAAACTCCTGCGCATCTAATCTCATCTAGGTATCATGTTGAATAAACATGTTGAAGAATGTTTAGGGGAAGAAAAGCATTTTAAAAGTATAAAGCTAAAATATGACACTTAGGGGACCTCTTTACCGCCATCTCCACTTCCCCCAACACCAGGGTCCTTTCGATACATTACATAAACTACTTCGCAAAACCAAGTATGGAAAAACAAAAACAAAAACATGGTTTTGCCATAAGAAGAAAATAAAGATGAATCTTTAGGGAATTCTGACCAGAGCAGATCAAGGTTGAATTGGATCCCGAGACAAAAGAGAGGACATTAAAGGAGATAAATAGAGGACAGGGATACGGTCATATTCTAAGCTAAAAAAAGGAACTGGCTAAAGGATTTGAGTCTCTTTTGGGTCCAAAGAAAGTTGCAGGTAAGGCTCTGAAGCAGAGAATTTGTCATAGTGAAGAAAGGAAGCAATTAAAGTAGGAACAATCTAAGAAACATTTTCTAGGTCAGTAT
This sequence comes from Pteropus vampyrus, assembly GCF_000151845.1. NCBI lineage: Eukaryota > Metazoa > Chordata > Mammalia > Chiroptera > Pteropodidae > Pteropus > Pteropus vampyrus. Next base: position 4,663,923 of record NW_011888827.1, read on the forward strand.
GAATAGTAACAACATTCCAGAGATAGTGCTAAGCAGCCATGAGTAGATTGGAGGCAGAAAATGATCTACTACTGAGCCTGGTTTTTGTAGTAATGAAAGTCCAAGCTAAGGCAATGGAGGACAGACTGAAAGACACCGAAGAGAGGGCTGTTCGTCAGACGGCTTTGAAGCATGTTTTCAAAGGTTAAAATCTAATCTGAACTCGACGTCCACCAGAGGCAAAAATGACTGTGTCAATATTTATTAAGGAAAGATGAGAGCATGGAGAGTTAATCACGCTTCAAATAATTTAACTCTCAAGCAATCAACCCCCAAATGAAACAATACAAGAGAAACCTCCCCAGTTTGTGTCAGATTACGTTAGTCTAAAATTTAAAACCTTCATAAGGTACCCAGGATGACCAGAGGATCGCAGATTTAGACCCAACGCTAAAAAGTCAGAAGCAGTTTCCACATTTTGGTAGATTTCAGGCAAGATATGTCAAAAGATAAGCTTGACATGGACAGCCTGTCTCCCTTGAAAATTAAGCTTCTGTGTACAGAGTATTTCAGGTAACCAGTTCCTACTTTCACCCCTGGCTCCAAAAGCAGGTCTCACAGGACTCCATTTCAGCAAAAACCTGCCAGATCACCCCACTGCTTTGCATTACCTACCTTGTTTGTGTTAAAATAACAGAATTCGCATCTGACTGATTTGTGAAGGAAGACACTGCTTCAAAATTATTCGCCGATCTTCTTTAATATACAAACAAGCAGGAGGCATAGAGAGAAAACACATTTGCGAACTGAGCTGTTTGTTTGCTTTTTGTGCAGCTTCTCTAGCGAAAAACACGGAGATGTTAATTCCAGATTCTGCTTTTTCCACCCCCACTTTTTAATATGATGGTTCCACTCATCTCCATGCAAGTGTTTCCCTTCCATTAAATGTTAATGGAAGTCAATCTTGTGTATCAAGGGGAGAATAGACCCCTTTGTCTTTTTAATTGGTTCTATAAAACAATAAACGAGAGTACTATGTGAGTTCTATCTAGAAATAAATTTTGGACATCCGTACTATGTTGATTAAAAAAAAAAAAAAATTTTTTTTTTTTTTTTTTTTAAAGAGAAGATATGTGTAGCTTCCTGGTCGGACACTAGCTAAGAACCGAATACATAAAAAAGTACATCAAGATTAAAGGGATAATAGGTAATTTTGTTCTTTAGGAAGATGATGTTACTAAATGTGTCTGCAGAGCATGGGGCAGAATACAAAGCGCAAAGCGCCTGTTAAGATGAAGCAATTGCAACCGCAATTTAATGGAGGACAGGAAAGCAATTAACAGTGTAAAGGCATTGATGCGAAGAATAGACCTCGAGATTAGAATCTTATTAAAGCAAAGGCTGGTACGACGTGATTATAACGAGTTAAGCTGAAAGATCTCCCAAACAATCTCGGCATGCAGATGTGGAAAAGAAAATACAGTTTACCCTATTATTGTACTTTGGGCCCCGTAAGCTGCTGGTATGTCGGGGCCTCTCACAGCTCGATACCTCAAACAAACTGGACCGGAGCCTCGACCGAGACTTAATTTTGCAGGATGAGACTGAGGGGTTGAGGGGCCTTCTCTCTATCACTAGCATCTAGTCAAAAATGATAGTTCAAAGAATGATGATTTTTAGCTCTGATCTCAGGAACCTTTCTAGAACAGTATTTGTTTGTTTGTTTGTTTGTTTTTAAATTCTTTTCCTCTCTGGCCTTTTCAGAGTAACATCACTAAGACTGTTTTGCAGGTCAGGGTAAAGATACGCAGTGGTCTGAGATGGACTGAGCTGTAATCTTGACAGTTTCCTTGCTGATTCAAAATTTTAAGAAAAATATCATACAAGGATCAGTGAGAAATGAGGCACCAGATTAAATAATGAAAAAAAAAAAAAAAAAACGCCGTCAAAAACCCTGCAATCAATTAACAGTTACCATTTTGATTTGTCAACCCCTCCAAGGGGGGCATAAAAATCCTACTTAAACGAGCTCTGAAGAACAAGTTTAATTTTTTTTTTGCTCTAATATGTACCATCTTTTTAATTAAAACAGACTTGAATGAGGCTCAAATTTCCCACCAATTTTTATAGACTTCTATTTTACGAGCCATTTAATAAATTCCATATGCATATTTTATAAATTGAAACATATTTGCTTCTATTTTTAATGGGACTATTTCACGTGTCCATGTTAAACTGTTGTGTTAAAGAAAACTAGGGCCCAAAAAGAGAGAATTTTTTCAGAAAAACTTTAGATAGTAGGACCGAAATATCAACTCACTTTCAATAGGATGACCTTAATATATTTAGCAACTAATAGTCCCTCTACCAGCGTAGAGAAATTCATATCCTTTCCATTATTTTACGCTGGCAAACTTCCTAATCCTTGCCAGTCTGGGGGATGTGCAGTTGCAGCTCTTTGTAGCTCTAATCTGCATGTCACTAACTGATGTGAAATTGAGCACTATTCATATGTTTATTGGCCATTAATATTTCCTCTTCTGTGAATGTTAAATCTTTTGCCCTTTTTTTTCAATGCATTGTTAGTCTTCTTGTTATTTTTTGTAGCGGTTCTTTACATATTTTGAATTATCATCCTTTATTTTAATATAGCTGAGGTGGCATAATACAGGGTTGAAGTGGTTAAAAGAACAGATTCTGGAGCCGGTCTGCTTGGGTTCAAATCCTAGCTCTACCACTTACTGTGTGGACCTGAGCAAGTTTCTTAACCTCTCTGTGCCTCAGTGCTATCTATAAAATGGGGATGACAATACTACTTGTCTTATAAGGTAGTTGTGAAAATGAAATGCATTATTATATGTAAAGTACTGAGTACAGTATCTAGCACACAGTAAGCACTCAAAAATTGCTAAACATTATTATTTGCCAGTTGCAGGTTTTTTAAATAGCTTCTGTTTGGTAGTTTATCTTTTCATTTTTTAAAATGAAGACTTTTGATAAATACTAGTTCTCCAAAGTAGTTCAATTAATCAAATTTTTTATGGTTTGAGCTTTATAAATTCTTCCCCTCTTCCAAAGTCATTAAAATCTTTTACAGACTGTCTTCTAATGTGTCGTTATACTTTTCATATTAAATTTTTAAACCATGTAGCATTAATTTTGAGTTATTATGTGAGGTAGGGGACCAATTTCTTTCTTTTTTTATGGACAACTGATTATCCGACACCATTTATTGGAAAGTCCATTCCTTTCCCACTTCTCAATGCCAACTTTGTTATGGATGGAGTCCGGATATGTGCAGACTCTCAATTTTTTAGAATTTATATATCTGTATGGTGCCGATAGCACATTGTCTTAATTACTATACCTTTATAATAATTTCTGAAGTCCTGATAAGCAGATCTGTGCACATTGATTTTCCCTGGGAGTGCCTTGGCTACTTTTGGCTCTACAGTCAAGTTTTTATAAGACAGATATTCACTTTTCTTAAGGGGGGAAATTCTCTTAATAAGATTATTTTATAATGCTCTATGTGGTTCTTGAGCTTCTTTCAACCATCAGTCAAGTAAAAATATTAATTATTTTCTTTTTAAAAGAATGTTACAGAAAATCAAAATTACAGGAAAATACAAAAAGTAAAAATTGTCCTAAGTTCTATATCTCAAGACAATCACCATGAACAATCTTTGTATATCTTTCAGACTTTTTTCCCAATAAATATACCTATATACAGGTATATTAATATATACATTTTTACATAAAGAGCTTCATATTATGCACTCAAGTTTTGCTGCTTGCTTTTTATTCACTCAAGAACACACTGTAGATATCATTTTATGTCAATGGACGTTGTCATAATTTTCACTCGTTTTTCTATTAGTCATCTTTGCTGCAATAATGACCCCAATGGTTCAGTGCCTTATAACTACAAATATCTCTTTCTTGTGTACCTGGCACACGCCTAGGGTTGGAAGTCATCTGCTATGGCTATGTTTCACATTTTGTCTCATTCCAGGATTCAGGCAGCCTGTATTTATAACAGAGACAGAGGGAAAGATGGAGTGGAGACAGGTAATGGTTCTTAAAGCATCCTGGACATGGTGTGTGTCACCTCCGCTCATGTTCGTTGGATTAAAATGAGACACACAGCTGAACCTGACATTAACAGGGGGTCGGGCAGCACACCACTTCTACAGGAGGCACTGCCAGGCGCATAGCAGAGGGTGGGATATATAATCCTTATTCAACGAAGGGAAAGCAAATGTGAGGGTAATATAACAATCTACCACAATGATGGCTAAACAGCATTTCATTATATAAATCAGATGGTGCAAATTGCTGTTTTGTAAGTCAAATTTGGCATGTATATACATGATCCGCATGGTGTTTTTATAATTAGGTTTCAAATCCAATTTCTAGCTTCTCTTCCAGAAAGATTGGAAAATCTGGAAGCCTGGCTCAGCATTATCTCACGGCAACAAGTTGTTTATCTGAGAGTGGCTGTCCCCTCGTGAATGTAAATGCTCTCCAGCCCTCTACAGTCCCCATCGCTCCCTAGTGTCTCACACCTGACCCGATTCCCTCATTTAACTTTCGTCATGATCCACCCAGGCATTTAAGTTTTTATATCTGCCTAGATAAACTGGATCTCCTTCTGATTAACATTTAGGATATTTCTCACTTTTCATGTTATATAAAATGCTAAAAATCAACAGCCCTGAATCTACTCTTGAATACTTGTTCAAATATCTTCAGTTCCTAAGAGAAACTGATACATTACATTCTACATTTTGATAAATATTGCCAAACTATCCCCGTGAGGATGCATGAACATGTCCCTTTCTCCAAACACTGTCAACACTGGATGTGACAATGTTGTTTCTTTTTTGCTTATCTCATAGAAAGTTTTCATATTCTTATATTTAATTGCTATTTCTTTCTTGTTCACTTCCTTTGTCTGGTTTCCAACTGGCACGTTTATTTTTAAAAATTAATCAATCAGGACTCTTTATGTTGAAATATACACTCTATTATAAATGTCCTAAAGTTTGGCTGCAGGTTTTAGTCTTTCATTGTGACTTTGGTTCTGAAATGTATGTGTATTGCAGTCATAGCCACTAGTCTTTCTCTTTGTAGGCCTTCTCAAGTAAAAGTTTGAAAAAATGTCTACTCATATTTTTATTTAACATATTTGCGTGAGTCTTCTTATAGTATATTATTTTATCCATCTGGAACTTATTTTAATGTAAGGAGCGATCTGTGAATTCATATGAAGTGGTACTAGCCAACGGTCTCAATATTACTGAAAACTCATCCTTCCTCTACTTACTTGATATTCTTTATTTATTATTGTACTAAATTATCATATATATGCATAGTTCTGTATTCTTAATTTTACTGAATTGTGTATTTTGCCTATGTCCCACATTGTTATAATTTCTATAGCTTTGTTTTAATATATAGAATAATTATTTTTTCCTCATAATTCTTTTCATTAATTTTTTTCATGCTTTTACTAGATATTTTTATACCTTTATCATTTTAAGTATAACCCCTTTGTCAAGGTAATCCTTTCCCTGCGCTTTGTTAGATTTCATATAATGGTTATACTTGCTCCAGAAAAAACTTAGTTCTCTACATTCGGAAAGTTTAAAACAATTTGTCTATAAACCATGTAGATCTTGGCACTTTTTAGAGGGTATATTTAAAATAGCTTTCTAAAGTTATTTTGTGATTATTGGTTGATTTAAGCTTTCCAACTTGTAGGTCATAAGTTACTTTATAATTTAAAAGTACAGTTTAGGAAGACAACATACCACGGCGTCCATATATCATGGGCCATATGGCTTTTGTAACAATGTGCTGAGTGCATTAAGAAAATAGATTAGGGAAATACGATTTGTGGATGAAGATGACGAGAGTGACAGCAATAATAACATAGAGAAATCGAACTATACGCATCCCATTTTCTCCTTTTATGTTTCCTTTTTTGGTTTATTGCATCCCCATCCACCTGCGTGATCAAGTTTGAACGCGTAAAGCCATCCTTTCTGCCTTCAACTCAAGCTCCTTCTTCTGTCTGGTAGCATCTCCATTCTCTACTAGAGCCACCTGACTAATTCCTTGTGTCTTTCTAGACCCAGTTCAGGCACCAGCTCCTTTGTGAAGGCCTCTGATTCCTCTTCTCCACATCACCCTTGGGTGCGTTAGGTGATCCCTCTACTCTTTGTCCATGGCTTTTTGAGGAAATCTCAATTAGGAGTTCTCATCATACTTTATTGTAATCACTTGTCTAAATGTCTGTCTCCTTCATAGGACATCATCATCTTTGAGCACAGTGTCTGAGCCTTCTTCACCTTTTATCTGCCTGGTATTTAGCAGTGTTTGGTATATAGTAGATATTTACTAAGTGTCTGCCGAGTGCACAAAGCACGGGTGGTGGTTTTCCTGGGGGTGGGGGTGGGGTGGTGGAGGCAGGTGGAAGAAATTTCACTGGGCATTTTTCAGATGGAAGATCATAGGCAAGAATGGGGAGGAAGTGATCATAAGCTCTTGCTGGAGCATCCTCGAGCTGGAAATAATGCATTCACATTAGAACAGCAGAAACCATGTGCAACACGCTGCTGAAACAGTCACCTTTTGGCAGCCAGGAATACACTGCACTAGAGAATACTGAATTACAATCAATACCTCCAGGAGACTCAGCCGCATCCCCAGAGGACCAGTGTGGAGTTGTTCCTTCAAAACACCCAACCACCTTGAACTTTGTACCTTTTGTTTAATTTGAGATCATGCAAATCTCTTGATCATTTGTGCTCAGGTTATGAAGGTAAAAATGCTCTTTTCATTTTATTTTATTTTTGTAGAAATAATCATTGAAGGAACCGAGAGAACATTAAGAGTATAACAGCAATTTAAAATAAGAAGCTTTTGATGAAATTGTCTTAATTACATAGCCCACTTTGGCATACTTCGGTTTTGATCATTATTCTGGATCTCATGCACACGGCAATTTGAGTTTTACTTAAGAAAACAAGTAAACTAGAAATTACCACACACAGCTTGTGAGTGAAACCACAGTTACAACTGAGCGATTAGGAGCCATCTAATTGACCTAGAGGTATAGTAATTAACTACCAGGGGATAAACTAAAAGCTCATTTTGTAGACTCCGAGTGTTTCTACACAAGCCCGCCATGTTATTTCAGTCTGCCAGAAGCAAAGATCATGTTGCTTGCCTTTATATAAGCAGACTGAGGTAGGTATTTGTGGTGGACTGTAAAAGAAATGATATCGTTACTCTCACCATCCAGGAATGTTCTGTGGTAGCATCATAGACATCGCATGATTTTGCTGTTAACTTAAAACAAATAGGATATATTTTTATAAGGCCATATTCTTGACCATTATAACAATGTAACAATGGTCAGTATCTGGGTAGCTACTTCAAAAACAAATTTTCCTTGGGATTTTCTGGGGCTTGCCAGAACATTTATATTACAACCCCAGCATCCTTCAGAGGCCTGGTAAATGTCTGTAATTTTAGAGAAGGAACAAAATTTCCTCAGGTGCTACATACATTGTACTTGTCTGGAGCCAATTTCAAAGCTTCTGGATTTTTGTGGAAGTGAGACTAAAGTATTGCTTACTGGATAAATAGTGACAAGGCAACGAGTTCCTGAACAAAGTTCAGTGTAACTTCCTAAAGAACGACAAAATCAAGCAAGAGCAACATGATGCCAAAGTCCTGTTCCAGTCGTTAATTTCATGGCCTACAAAGCAGAGAAATCCAACTATCATCTCAGTTCCATCTCCAAACACTTTGTGGACAGTGGGCTATCGACAACCCCCTCTGGAGCATCTTCTATCCAAGGTTATGCTAATTAGCATCCCTGATTCTATATCAGTTATGTTCAAGGCACTGGGCTTTATACATAGCACGGGAGTTAGCTCAGGACTTTCTTGCACCTGAGGTCTTGGTGAAATTCTCCTAGTATAAAGTCTTTCCAAGATATTTGTTTATTCTTGAAGATGGTACTATAGGGGTCTTTTGAATTTCCTTGAATTCTGGCTCCTTTGAGAAGTTTCCTTTGTCGTGATGACCTGGGCATGTATGTAACAAAGGTTCTTATTTGGTTCTTACCATAAATATATCCATACGGAGCATTAGTGAGGTCAGTAGACATTGTGAAACTTATTTTTGGAGGTGGCTACTAAGGAAGGAGTCACATTTCATACGGTGCCAGCTATCTGTCCCGTTTGCTGGCCTTCCACTGCCCCCTGCCATCCCTGCTGCCCAGCCTCTGCCACCTGAATCTCCTCTGGGAGCTGCCAGATCTCTGAGCAATAAATGCAGGGCAACCCAGCAACTGCCAGCCTGCTCCCAGAGTGCTTACACTAATCCATCAATATGGTCAGCAGAACCCAGAGTCTTCCAATTGGATAGGACTCAATCTTCCTAGAGAAAGCTGAGATATAAAGAAGAAAAAAAAAATTCTGCTATGTAAGCTACATTTAATTTTATTGACCCAATAATCTTTTGAATCTTTTGAATCTTTAGAAATAATGGATAGATGCTCAAGGAGTCACATACACTGTTAAAAGTCACACAGTGTACAAATCCACAGCCTTGCACTTTGCTCTGCACCATACTCTTTGACAAAGTCCTTCCCAGCTGCTGACCGTCATCTTCTCCATAACCGCTCCTTTCTCGCCACCTCGCCGGGCTGTTCAGTGATCCACATGGTCTTGCTCTCCCTGTCTTACGCCTGTCTTGCTCCATCTTGGGTTTAATATCTTGAAATTCAGCTTTTGCTCTCACTCTTATAATGAACCTCTAACCTGCACAGTCGGCAGTGGCTCCTGAGTCATCAAATCTGTGGTCTTTTCATATTCTTCATCCTCCTCCTATTCTTGAGGCATTTGACACAACTGAGCACACTCTCCTTGCTGAAACTTCCCTCCCTAGGTTTTCATGACATACGATTCACCAGTTTTTTAAAGTCACTTGTTTTGACTGTTTCTAAAGCACTGATTTTCATAGAAACCATTTTCGAGCTCACATTTTATCAGTTTATAAAATATTTAATTAGATCACTTAATTATAATACAGTACAAATATAATTAGAGTTACCATTACAAACACAGGGGCATAAACATGCAGGAGAAACAACTCGCTCCCTCTTCTTCTCCCAGTTGTCTGAATTTCCTCTCTCCCAACACTCTCTGATCATGAAAGAGTTCTATCGGAATTCAAATTTGTTGTGCAATGACTTATTAATACGGGTGGCTTGAGGGGCTTTGGGCTCTCTGTAATCTCCATCTGCTTCCTCCCCAAATAAACACACAGTATAGTTTAAATGATGTACTTGCTAGGCCTGCTTTCAAAGAGTTCACAGTCTGACAAGACATATATAATCAGCACGAAACATTGCTAGCCCAGAATCCACTACTCTTATTATAAAGCAACAAGGAAAGCATAGAGTCATTCAAAGTATCACTTTGAATGACTCTATGTCACACAGACGTTTTTAAGGTTTTACTGCACATGTTGAAATTACTGGCGGCAAATAGGACAGAAAATGTTTTACCAGAAATATAAATTAAATTATAAGGGAAAATTAAAGCATTTTTACATTACATTTTTGGAAACGATAAATTCCAAATAATAATTGGCCGTGTCTAGCAGGTTTCTCAAAGAAAAGCCATCAAATTTTACTTTTTAAAAACCACCTTTGCAATGTCTTGAAATTTCAGAAATATCTTTCTGAGAGAAAAAAAAAAAGTCTTATGTGCCCTGATTCTAGAATAAACTGAGTAAATATAGCAGAAAAAAACCAAAAACCACAAAACTACTTGATAGGGTTTCAGCAAACTTAGTAGACTCTTTTCCTTATTCACATTCACAAATCCTGTTCACAAGATTTTACCCTCACTCACAAAGGGATGGAGTTGGTATTTTTTTTTCCTACTCTGCATCTGTCATTCAATAATTAAATGTGTAGGCATTTGCATCACACATTTGTAATAAGCTGATGAGCTGAATTAATAATTTCCTATTTAAACTGTAGAACATTGAGTATATGCAAAATTATCTGATTAATGCAAGAAAACAATATGTTTTATTAAAGAAAAACAAACTATTACGAGCTTACCTAAGTTAAAGAAGCCTCAACCAGACATTTTAATTGTCAAAACCAAAGAAAATTAAAGCTATTGTTTTTCTGTGATATTTGAAAGTCTCTTTCCATTTTGAGGAGACACATACTCTACAACAAGGAACTAAGTGATCTTACAGTATTTGGAGAGCACACATTTTGAAACAGAAAAAGTTAAGGACTAAATATCTAATGAACGGATGCAACTCAATCATTTGCTCCAAACATGGCAAAATTCTATGTACCATTTAAATTGATACACTGCCGACATGAAATTTTTGCATGAAAATAATTAAGTATTCCCTCATTTATTTCCAAACTCTGTATTTCAAGACAGAAAGCCACAACCTACAAGCCCAGTCCCAAGTCTGTCCTTGAATGAACTTCATGGGCTTAGAGGAAAACCTGGCCACTCCGCTTGCCCTGGCCTCTCGAAACACCTTACTTTACGATCTCTGAATTCTGTCCTGAATTTCTCCTTGCATAAATGTCCTCACTTGCAATTTTCCTTTTTGGCTACTCATGTTTTCAATACAGTAATGGATGCTATTTCACATATTGCAAGCTTTCATTTGGCATTAAAAACATATTTTAGAAATAAGGTGAACATATAATTTGTTTTCTTGTTCTTACCAAGGAAAGACAGGACATTCTTTGCAGAAAAAAAATAATCCTATTAATGCTTTGGGCTGGAGGTGTTTTCTGCCCACACGCTTTGCTTTGTACCTTTAAGGCCAAATCAGTTTCTTTGGCATTTCATGAGTCCCCCGTCTGCATCAGCAGTAAAACATACCATCTGAGAGAAACCAGACTGACCGCCTCTGACTTGACCATAACTCTAATATCCAAACTGAATATTCTTCCCATCAGAAATGTCCCTCAACACTAATTTGGCACTAAGGCAAACAGGCCATTGAGCAAACCTGTAAAGCAAAAGTGTCATATACTAAAAGGTATCATTAAGCTGATAAAATATCTCTGCATATGAGAAGGCAACATTATGGGGCTATATTTCTTAGTACCTAAAGTTTATCGGTTCTGTCTCCAAACTTGACAGTGTCCTTCATGAACTATCAAACATATCATAACATAAGCTATTAAAAGAAATAGCAAGTGTACATTTCTCTAAATAATCTTTTCCTATAGCAGGTAAATTTAGTACATTTGCAAAAAAATTGAAATGAGAAACAGCAACCTTCCAAAGCTGATCTGAGAAAAAAAAATCTTACTTTACAGGCACCGTGAGCCACATAAAGGCCCTTTGCACAGCGCCATTACTGCAAATTTTTAACAAAGATACGATGAAAATAGGTGATGAATGGAAGTTGTAGAGAAAGATTCATACCACCAAGCGCTCAATCAAATGTCTTTGTGTTCGATAAATAACTTTAAAAAATTAACCGTATTAGAGTGATGAAAAGTGGAATCCTTCAGCTTCTCAGTCTGGGATGAATAGGTCCCACATTCTTAACACCACACAGGCTGCTACTCTCCCCACTGTGCTTTCACAGCCACCACCCACAGCGGTGTGGGTGCAGAGACAGACCACCATTCGAAGGGCTTCTGAGGGCTTCTCTGGCTTTCCTGTGATGAATGCCTTCACGATTTAGTGTTATGACTGTACATAAAGCTAAGCATAAAGCCAAAAGCCTAGTCTTTATGCCAACATAGATGAATGTATATATCAAAGAAGAAAGGACAAGGCACTTTGTGGCCATCGTCATGGCTGGACACAGCCCCCCACCCCCAGCAGAAACACATTATCCAAAACAACACCGACCAATTGTGAGACTATCACCTTGGCTTTGGAATATGTGACTTAATTAAATACAGATACTTACATTCTTTGGAATTTGCCTACAGTCTTGGCAAAATTCTACAAGTGATCCCTCCACGCCTATTATCCAGGTTAGGTCATGGGCATTACAATGGGTAGATTAATTACACAGCTTAAATGTACTCATTCTCAGGGTTGATGAATATTCAGGCATTTCATAAACTCTGCAATGTGGCATCATGGCTAAGTACACCGGCTTTAGAGTCAGACAGACCTGAGCCCACATCCTGAGGCAGCTACTTGTTAACTGTGTGGTCTAGAACAAAGCACCTAGTCTCCGAGATAAGAATGACTATCTATACTACAGAATTGCTGAGTGAGTCACTGTGTGGCATAATGTTTAAAACACCTTTGCATATTATCCAGTGCATAAATATTCTTCTGAAGATTTTCATTAATATCATCACAGCATAGGAAACCACAGTATTACAACAAAAACTGGCTTTTGGTCGGGGAGGGGTGCTCGAGATGTTGGCCAGGTTAGTCAGCAGTGCCCAGGTGTGTGTAAGTACAGGAAACAGACAAGCAACGGGCTACGAAAGGAATGATGTCTGCTAGTTTTGTTCTGTATCTGTCTTTCTGTCTCTCTCTGGTTTTGTTCCCCTCTCTTTTTATCTTCTGAAATCTTATTCATTGAACTAGCAATTTATATTAATTACCAAACACATGTAAGGTCAAATACTTCAATATTTTGTAAAGATAACTCAGATTTAGATCCTGTCCTCTTTCGGGAGATTGGGGCTAGGTAGAGATGAATAGTTTTTACTCATCTCTGGTTCTGTGCACCTTGCTGGGCCTATGGAAAGATATACTCCATTGTCCCATCTATTTAGGAGGGTTCAGATTACTGGTTCCAGCAGAAATTACATGACATTTCCGGACCAGGACATTTACTAGAACTGTGAGGCATCTCTATGCCCTGTGACACCCTTGCTAGGACAAGAGCCCAATAAGAATGAAGGGAACCTAAATCCCTGTGTCATTGGATGAAAGAAAGATCAATGAAGCTACAACAAAGTTACTGCTCAGTCAGCCCATTGGATGCATGCGAGTGAAAATTAAACTTTATCTTTTCAACAACTAGTGGTTACTTACACTAATTACACAGAGAGAGGGAAAAAAAACCCATAGTAATTATTAAAGATAATAATTAGCATATGTGAGGATCTGAAGAGGACTTCGGCTGTGAAGACCACATGCAGAAGATGTCATTTTACTTCAATCTTGAAAGACAGTTATTTAACTATGTGACAAAGGGGGAGAAAGGAATTCCATAGGAAAGAATGATTCATGAACAGAAGTGGAGAGAGAGATGCGACCCTGTGGGGCACTGCCCATTACCTGTCAGGCCCTGAGCTTGGCGACAATAGTGTGGAAAAAAATACATATCTGGTCCCTGTCCTAACGGAGTTCGCAGTCTCATGAAGTCAGATAGTAAACAAAGCATCACACATACAAAAATGAATGTTGAGTTACCACTGTGACAGATATGCAGAATAAGTAGTGTAATATGACATTACAGAATAACAGAAAAGAACCTAATTAGAGAAGCTGAAGAAGGTTCTCTGAGGAAGACATAATTGAGCTAAGACCGAAGGAAGAACAGGAGTTAACTAGATAAACTGGGTAGGAAAGCAGGGTGTGAGAGGGCGATACCTTCTAGCCCATGTCATGGGACGAGTCTACAGAGGCAGGAGGGGACAAATCTCACATGACCACAGCACGGATGTTTATCTTTATCACGAAAGCAATGGAAAGTCACTGGGATGTTTTAAGCAAGATGGTGAGAAGATTCAGTATGTGTGTCTAAAAGATGACTCTTTTCCATAATTTACTATGGAAAATAAATTGGAGGGGCGTAAATAACGGTGGCTTAGACAAGAATAGTGGCAGTGGAGAGGGAGATGGAGAGAACGGGAGGAATGTGAGAGATGGTGAACGTGGTGATCAATTAGATATGGGGCATAAGACAGAGGAAGGTTTCCCATTTACGTGACAGAGTGGATGGCTATGCCACTCATAAGGTAAACTGGGAAAAACTACATGTGAAAAACAAAATTACGAGTTCTATTTGGAACATGGTGAGTTTGAGATGTCTTTGAAACACGAAAGCAGTTCTTCCTCTGGGTCTGGTTCATAGAACAACACATCTCAAAACTGAATAGGCCCACAAATAATCTGGGAAATCATGTTAAAATGCAGATTCAGACTTCGTAGGTCTGGGGTACAGTTCATGATTTCTGCATTTTTAACACAGCTGACGACACCGCTGCTGATCTACAGACCACACATTAAGTCGCAGGGGCCCGGAGGGCAAGTCTGGTTGGAGCTAAAATTTATGAGAAACTATAATTAAAGCTTGGGGTTTTAGAAGTGCTTAAAGAGAGTACAGAGTGATAAGAGATGAGGGTCTAGAACCGAGCCTTAAGTAATACTAACTTTTGAGGGCTGGAGAGAGGTACATAAGCCTGAAAAGAAAGCAGAAAAAAGATGGAGGGACAGGAGGAAAACTCAGAGGATATTATACAAGTGAAGTCAAGGCAGGAGAGTATTTAAGAAAGAGGGCACAAGACCATTTGGGTGTGGGATGGAGCCAGAAAGTAGATTAGAGTAGGTCGATGAATGAGTAGGTCAGGAGACAGAGGCAGTGCACAGAGAAAGTTCTTCAGAGAAGCCGATGTGAAGAGGCCGGGAGCTGACACAGCAGTGGGAGGCAAACTTTTCATTATAGTCCTAAGCAAATTCCCTATTCTTTGAGTTTCCGCTTAAGTGATACCTCGCCAAGTCCTTCGCTGTCCTGCAGGCAGACTGAAGAACTGCTTTTGCTATGCTGCCATGGCACAGTGCGCACCCGTCCATCACGTCGTAACCACACTCCATAGCAGTGGTTCCCACAGTGTGGCCCACAGACCCCGATGAGTCCTAGGACCCCTATCAGGGAGGTCACAGGTCAAAACCATTTTCACAACGCTACGACATTATTTACTCGAATAAGACTAAGATGTTGTTTGCCTTTTTCATTGGGTAGAAGTTTGTTCTAACGGTGCAAATGATAAATTGGGTTAAATTGCTGGAGCCTGAACATGAATCAGACAATGGCACCAAACTGCAATAGTGGTCAGGTATTCTTCACCTGCTGAACACTCGCGGTAAAAACAATGCTGATTTCACATAAGAATGTTTTAATCCTTTAAATCTTGACTGTTGTGTACATGTCTTCTTAATGTTCTATGTGATATAATGGCAAGCACACATCAA
>NW_011888827.1:4681217-4693443 GCF_000151845.1 Pteropus vampyrus
ATGTATGTATGTATGTATGTATGTATGTATCTGATTATCTAATGAGAGATTCATCTAGAACAGACTGGAAGCACAGAGAACAAAAAGTTAACACTGATATGGTATTATAAGCGCTTTACATTTCCTTTTGTGCATTTCTCAATATTTTACACACTTTCTACAATGAATATATATTTGTATTATAGTCAAAAGAAATCATTATTTTTTAAAAGCATTCTTACACAAAGCAGAAAAAAACTACTAGACTTAATAGCTTAGAGAGAGGCCATATTGAGCAAGACAAGTTCTAAGTACTTGTTATTAGATGTACACCCAGAGAAAACAGAGAGAATTGCTTGGTGCAACTCGTCCGAACTGGTGAGATGATCCACAATGGATGTCTTCCTGACAGTGGGGCAATATTACCATCTTCCCACCTCCAAGGAGCTAACAGTATCGTTATTAATTCTTGACATGCTATACAATCTCACTGAGTACAATGGAATTTACAATGAGACATGATTCTTTGAATCTGTTTGTTTTATTTTATTTATTTTGGGTAAGGCACAAATTTTACATAAGTACTCTCTGCTTATACAGTCACTGTTCATCATTTAATTATATAGTTAATGCCAGGGATTACAATAGCAAACGCACAAAAATGTAATTATAGGATAAGTACCTGGTAATTTCTATTCTCTAAAGTGAAGATTGAATGTTAATTAGGTTTAAGCATATTATAGTAGGTGCAATTATCAGGTAATCTTTGGGAATGTGTACTTTTTGGATCAGCATTTATGAAGAAAATCCCATGCAGTTACTGAGAAATGTCATAAAAAGCTGCAGACCTTTGTGCACTGATAAAAGAAAGAATTAGAGAAGTTAATTCCTTATTGGTATCACTGTATTCCCACTGCTCTTTTGTAATTCTGTCCCTCTGAATGCTCAATTATTCAATATTCCCAGCTACCTGGAACATTTGGAAAAGCTGTACGTGTGATGCATATCTAAGTACAAATGCCTGAAGAAGCCAAGTCCATCAGACAGAACCTCTCTTCAGCAGTTTTTGCATTTAAACATGAAATCATAATGAAGTGTCCAGGTGGCAAAATTGTTTGCTCCAGCAGCTGCAGCACCGACTCAAGAATTCAAAAGCAGAAGCCCAACAGATCAACGGCTCCCCACACATTATCTCCGTAACATGCAATTTGTTTTCAACGATAATTAGATATTTACAGAGAGAGATAATTAGGAAGAAGAGCTTAATGCTTTTTGTGGTTGTTGTTTGCTGAGGATCTCCCGACAGCTAGGATCCACTACGAGAGGGACGGGGCTCTGATACTGTGGTCTGCAGCAGCCAGCTATGTAAACATTCTGCAGGGTGAAATAAAACCATCCTAAATTCAAACCTTTCTGTAGTTAATTGGTGTATCGTATCTGCCATCCTTAAAAATCGGCCAGAATTCTGTTTATAAGTGCTTCATAAGCACAGATTGCCAAAAGAAATATTAGGCCAGATATAAAGAGAGATGAGCTAAAATACAATCTCCCATCCTTCTGGAGTGGTGATGGCTGAAACAGCCATGCATAGGTGGGATCCGGATGGAAACTGATATTTTCTTTTGCTCATTTGTGATGGCTGGTTCCCTTCTCTCTTCAGTCCCAATGCTGCTGCTACCGGAGCTCATCTCTAAATGTCCTGTTTTCTCTGGAATTTTACTGATAGAATCAACCACCAGGTTCCTTCCTATGGGCAGTGGACACCACGCTATTGAGAAATGTACTTTTCCACGTCCATCGCAAATGCCCCTCCACAGGCTGAGCGCGGAGGGCACAGAAAGACCTCATGTGCATCAGAAGGACGTGGGCCACTTCTGAACAGCTCAGCGAGCCTTACCCGACCCCGGCAGATGGCTCAAACTTGGGACATTCACTCCCAAAGTCACAGTTCTCTACCAAAACCCTAGAAGGCTCCCTCTGCTCTCTCCTCTTCAAAGGCAACTACTAAACTGACTCTTATCACCAATGATTGTCAAAAAAAACCCAACAAAAAAACAACTTTATATAAATGGAATCGTATAGTACATACTCTTGTGGCTGACTTTTGTTCAGCCTTACATGAGATTCATCGATGCTGTTGCATGTAGCAATAGTCTGTTTATTCTACTGCTGTGTGCTAGTCCTGTGTATAAATATACTACACTTCTTTGTCCATCCTACTGTTGATGGCTGTTTGGTTTGTTTCCAGCTTTTAGCTATTACAATTATACTGCTATAAACATTTTTGTTCAAGTCCTTGCTTGTCCTTTGGTATAAGGGCATGTGTCCTTTGGTTTAAGGACATATCCATTTCTGTTGGGTTTATACCTAAAGATATAATTGCCTGCTGACTCCTAACAGCTGAAACTCACTCACTCATATGCATGAGAGGTTTGTTTCTCTAACAGAAGAGAAGGAAGTTTTGTTGAGGAAGGGGTCCGAGATGGAAGGAGGAGCATAGCAGGGAAAGAAACGGCAACTATTTTCCCACTGGGGCTTGTGGGCTGGACGTGTCCCCTGTGCAGGAAGGGTGAAGACATGCTTGCAAGGGTGCGATGGCTATGAAGAGAGGTGTCCAGGAGCAGAGGGTATGCTCCCACAATCCTGTGCAAAACTGAACCCAGGTCTGGTGCCTTTGAGAATAAGAGTTTGGGATTATCAAGAGGCTGCAGCCTTGGACAGTTACTGGCGTCTGTTCCTGTGACAGACCATAGCAGTGGGAGGCATCTAAAGGCTTTATGGGCAGGGAACATGGACAAGGGATGGCTGGAACCAGAGGGTTCGAACAGAGCCGCAGTCACATGGTAACTGTGGTTCATTCCTTTGGGGACTTCCAGAAATAACTAGCAGCCTGTTGGGAGGCAGGGAGCACTAAGGCTCACTGGTTGGCAATGGCTGAGGTGTCAGGAGACATCTAGCTAATTAAAAAAACCAGTCAGCGCACAAAGTGGTTAATGCTTTAGCAGTATGATGAGCAAACACCCAAGAGCCAGTGGGGAACAGAAGCCCTTCCGTTTGGAGCTGAGGCCTGAGAGTTAGAAGATGAGGCCGGGCAAATAAGTGAGGGCTGCCGAGCCGAGGAGTTTGAATTTTACCTTGTTAGAAATGGCTAGCCTTCAAAGATCTTTGCGTGAGAGAACAGGCTAAATGTGTTCGAGAAAATTACCTGTAGCCGCAGTGTGGAGAGGACAGTGAGGGATGGAAGCCACTTAGAAGGTCCTGGAGAAAGTGATGAGCACCGTGCAAGGCAGGTGGAAACGCACATGGGACGTGGAGTCAGACGGACTTGAGCAGGTAGCACTCATTTAGGGCCAAAATATCGAAATCATCTAAGCATCAGATTCCACGTTTCCAAAATGGCTACGATGGATGAGAAAGACACCCCGTAATGAGTAAAAGATATAAAGTCCCTGGCTCTTTGAACTACAGAAATAGTCAGAGGCGGGATCGACACTTGTGTTTGACTAAATGGAAAGGATGAAGGAGAATTCAGAGATGATTTTGCTATTCTAGTTAGGCAAACGAGCGAGAACCCAGCACAGAGAAGAGCGACCGAGTGGGAGAAAGCTACCGAGTTCTGGCGTCGGTGCGTCTGAGCACCTGCGCATCACTGTCCCGGCAGAAACGGAAGCAGCCTCGGGGGCGATGCGAACGGCTGTGCGAGCGCCTGGAGAGGGGGCGAGTGCGGCCTGAAACGCAGCGCGCACTCGGCGCCAGTCCACGAACCCTTCCAGTTCCACTACCTTTTTATTCGCCATAGGTTTCCTCTAGGCAGAGCTTGAGATGCCCCCGCTTTTCTCCTGACCCTAGACCCAGGCTGAGGTGGAATCCAGCTTCTCAGACCCTTGGGTCCTTCGGAAAAGCGAGCTTTTTAGTATGAGCTACGTATCTGCTTCCTGGGCTGACAGCACCGGCCAGTCTGAATAAAGCACTCTACCCGAGGTCCTGAGCAAGACGACTTTATCCTGAAATAATTTTGGTTGTTGGTTCGGCATATGAGATGATTCCCGTCTGACACAGTCTTTGCCTCATTTCCAAAGATGATCGGCATCATCTTTGCTATGTCAGCTTTTACCATCTGGTGAATTCTGAGTTCTAGTTACTGAAAATTTTCCTGACTCCTGAACCCAGCTTTTACCACTCCACTGTGACCCCAAGTCTTCTCCATGCTGTTCTTTTAACTAGTTCCCACCCATCACGCACAGCCTCTTCTTGGCTCCCTGATTTATCGGTGCCCATGAGTGAGTGCAACCTCAGTTTCAGGTTGAAAATGCTTTCCTTGAAGCCACTTGAATCACAATTTGGCCAGCATCTCTAGTGTTCCTTTCAAAGAAACGCATGGCGATTATTATTTAATTATAATTTATCTACGATCTACTTCTCAAATGATTTAAAGCAGCTTAGTGATCAGTTTTAATCATCATAGTTAGGGTCTTCCCCAGTTAACTTTTTTTTTTTTTTTAAATGCCTACAGCACCTGGTCTTCTTAGGTGATCTCCCATCCAAGTATTAACCAGGCCTGACCCTGCTTAGCTTCCAAGATCAGATGAGATCGGGCACGTTCAGGGTGGCATGGCTGTAGATTAAAGAAGCTATTTGTAGTACACATGCCTACACAGCATCGGGGGCACTAGCATTAACGGAATGGGTACTAAAAAACACATCTATTATGCAGCAGAGAACAGAATCTTGAAACTACAGAGCCACAATACAATGTCAAGTGGGACCTTCTTACTCTCGGTATAAATGAAGTACATCTCCATGTCCCTCTAGGACAGAGAAAGAGCAAAAGAAATTTGCTATACAGTATGTGCCCTGCCCACCTCCCCAGATTAATCTGTACCAACTGGAGACACGCTGATATTTTCTGCTACTCTGCTAGTTTAGACCCCCTTGGCAGGTTCAAAGCATTTGGCTAAGATGAGTGTGAGTGTGTATAGGTACCCTGAGGTTTTCTCTAAGTTATCCACATTTACTTCTTTCTTACAATTTCTTATAGCTATCTATTTCCTGAGAGAAGTATCTTCCTAGTGGCATTCTCTCCTGTCTAAACCACAGTGATAAAGAAATCATGTCTCTCATTGCAAACATCAAATTGTGGAGCATGAAGTTGGCTAGAAAGATCTGTGTCCTCGGTGTATACGGCCAGTGAGCGAGGCTGGCCAACAGGATCTGAAACAGATTTAGCTGGGATGGTGTCCTGCGGAGCAGAGGTTCCGCCATCATTCTGCACATCAGACCACATGCAAAGTGGCTTTTAAACTAGGTCCACAGAGCCCTCAAGAGGTTTGTCAAGGGGGCGGCGAGGAGAAAGGGGAGGGCGGGTTTCTCGCCTTACTCCTTTCTACCAGAGCGACTCCACGTTCATCTGCTGGGATTGCTCCAAAGGCTCCATCTGCAGAAAGGATTCCGTGGCACCGCTGGACTTCTCTCGGACACTCCCACATCGGGCTGCCAGCGTCCCAAAGGGTAGAGTCGGTGTTTACCCCACTTAGTGCCATTTAGCCAGGGCCTACCACAGGGCTTAGAATTTTGTTGGTACTCACTAAATATTTTGGGGTAAACGTATAAAACAGTGAAATCCACATATTAAGGGGAACACATTGCCAAATTTTTAAAGGGATGAAACCAACATAGAGCATTTCTATAGCTATGTGGTTGGCTGATATATTTAAAGTTAATCGTGGTGATATTGTTTACTGTTTATATTTACTAAGAGTTAAATATTCTTCAGCAATGCTTTTGTTCCCAAAGTCCAAATAAAAGTCTCATCCAGGTACTACTGTAGGGGAAATACTTGAATAGCAGGGCACCTTACCGACTAGTTGCCATTAATATACCTTGATTCCTGATCCAACTGTCTATGCGGACAGGGACTCTGGATTGGGCCTACCCGCACTGCCACATTCTGGAGAAACAGCTAACAGGGGGTTTAGTATTTCCTGACAGACATTATTGATTTGAGCAAATTTATAGTCTTCCCACTCTGATTTTCCCAGTGGTCTCCAAGGATCTGACCAAACTCAGGGATATCTAAGTCTATACAGGCAGCCGTATTTCTAGCTGTGGATACTGGCTACAGGTCTCTTTCTTTCACAGGATACATTCTGAAAAGGAGTGATTTCTTTATTTACATTAATAGCAAATAAAATGACTTCCATTCTGCCTAAAGTGAAATACAATGCAAGTAGCATTCTAACTTCAATCAGATAGATGCCTCCTTCTCAATTTTGTTCTCATACTTCTAAGAAAGCCGGAAAAGTAGTCTATGGTAATAGCAGCTCAAAACAGCTCTATTACAATATACCAGTTACTCATTTTAGTTTGCAATTGCTTATAGAGCACAAAAGTTGTATGGCTCTTGGCTTGGATCCATAAGGCAGAAAATTTACTGTACTATGCTTCTAATTGTGTACTATGCCTTTTAAAGGGAAAATCATTCTAGATAAATTGTTTAGCTGAAATGCTAGAAATGTTTTAAACAGAAAAAATGTTTCCTTTCCCGGAACTGTCGGAACAGTTCTTTAATTAAAACATGGCAAGCTCATAGCTAAGAGAATATTCCGGGAGCAGGAAGTTAGAATTCCGTTTACTAACCACTTAAAAACACAAATTACCAAAAATGCTTAAAAATTATTATTTAATATATAGTATCTTAGCAATTAATTATGTTTATCACCGTCAAATCTCTGTAATTATGCAGTAATCATTGATTCATCAAACCTTAATTGAGCACACACTGAATTCTATGTCTGAGTAAACTTACATAGTAACCCCATTACCCTCCCCCAATCTGGGGATTTCACTTCAGAGAGGCTCAAAAGTGAGAAACACAATAAAAAAGGAGAAAGGTAAAAGAGACGCAGACAAACCTCTGAACGGCGAAGTCAATGATGGTTAGAAAGTTTGTGCATTTTACTAGGTATGTAGATATTTGCATGTTATTACCCAAATAAATATGAACCAAATGGAAGAGCAAATGATTTAGTGACGTGTGAAGAAAGGACATATGTTGTCGGTCAAGCACTGAATTAAGCATGTTATAGATATTAACTCGTTTTAGCCTTTTGCTACTCCTAAGACATAGGTAATGTTATCCCCATTTTACGAAAAGAAACACTTACGCTGAAAAAGGCTAAGTGTCCTCCCAGGATAAAACACCTAGGGAGTGGTCCACATGCATCTGACACAAATCCGACATGGTGACCATTAAAGCATGTTGCCTTGGTCATTTAGCTTGTGCCTATAGGACGTGGCTGGGTAATATGAGGGCCTTACAGGTAGTGGTTCATTCACACTTACATTTGTCCCATTTTTACTTTGTATTCACGAGTCTCAGTATAGCTTTTCAATGTCGCTATGACTGAATGCTGCCTTAAGCCAAGGCCCCAGTCTTTAATGGTTGGCTTTATTCAGGCCCTGGACTCGGAGATTAAACTCTCTGCAAGTGAACTCAAGTCTCTTAAAGATCAGATCTCAACCCAAGATGCCACAACTTTGCAATGCCAACAGCCAGCCCTCTGGCCCCCTGCAAATCACTGACCTCATTTCTGCCCTGAAATCTCTTTCTTCCAGTCTTTGGCTGACCCTGGTCATCCTTCAAAGTTCCCACAGTGATGTCTTTCACTCAGGGAGTCCATCTATAACCACTAAATCTAAATGAGGAACCTTCTTTCATACCGTCCTGCATTTTCCTTCACTGCAATTATCGTAATTTGTAATTAGGTACACATATGTGTGATTACTTGTTTGATGCCTGTCTCCCACACCGTACAGTAAGCTTCATTAGGGCAGGGACCACTCCTATTTTGTTCCCTCTGAGCTCACATTTAGTAAGTGCTCATAGCATATAAAGGAAACAAACAACCTACACAAAGCCCTTAGTCCACGCTACATGCCCCATACACATCAGCAATACTATTTCACAAATGAATGAACTCGATTTAGATCCTTAGATCTTCACCCTCACTCCACGATCCTTTTTGTTTCAGGGACTGATATCTTGGTTCGGAGGGATTTCTTTTAGAGTCTCTTTCTGGACTAATAGAAAAATTGACCCCGACCTTGTTCCTCAATGTGAACCTCAGGATAACCCGACCCCAAAGTGCTATCTGACTGGCTAAGCCCTCTCCTTCCCCGAACTGGTTAATGACAGTAAGTTTCAATTGCCTGGATGTTTTATTTATATAGATCACCCAATTTTTAATGATGCCTTGCTTACTAAGATCTTTAGGTTAATTCCAACAGCTCGCTAATTTTATTCAACTGGAAAAGAGCTCTCAAATCAACTTATATTAAGAACTTTGCTGTTAACATAAAAATCTCTTTAATGAGTTCACTGGTAGAGACGTATAATGCTGAGATGCACAAAAGATAAATGATTTATTAGTCAATTTAATTCAATTTTGTCAGCAAGTCCTATCAATTCTTACTTTGTAATAGCTTTCAAATTCGTTAGATACTCTCTTTTTCTAGCACTATCTGGACCCTTACCTGCTTGGATAACTTTAATTTTTTTCCTGACTTGTCCTCCACTTCTGGTCTGAATCTTTTACAATTGAGCTGGCATAATGCAGCAAAGTTAATTTTCTTAAAACCCTCCATTTGTAGGTCGGTCCCTGCTCAACAACCCATAATGGTTTTCCAATTCCCATCAGATCAAATTCAAGTGCATCTTGGGAGTGAGGGCTTTTCTGCTGTCTTCTATCTGCCTTAGCAACTCCCCAGTTGCAAATCGCTCGACTTTCTAACTCTTCTTTGTTCATGAGTTCCTCCACTGACTTCTCCTTTTATATTGTCTACCTAAGTCCTGCTCATCGCTTGAAAATTCAGGTTCTGCTGACTCCGTTGAACTTTAAGTGTATTCGTCTGCTAGGGCTTCCATAACAAAACATTACAGACTGAGTGGCTTAAACAACAGAACACAGTTCTGGAGACTAGGAGTCCAAGATCAAGGTGTCAGCAGGTGTGGAATGAGGCCTTTTGAGGCCTCTCTCCTTGGCTTGCAGCTGGCTGCCTTCCTCTGTGTTCTCACATAGACTTTTCTCTGTGTGCACAAACCCCTGGTGTATCTTCCTTTTCCTATGAAGACAGCATCCTTATAGAATTAAGGCCCAATCAAATGACTTCATTCAACATTAATTACCTCTTTAAAGGCTGTAAGTCCAAATGCAGCCACACTGAGGCTTAGGGCTGCAACATATAAATTTTGGGGAACACAATCCACTCCATAACATTTAGCGAATTTTTTTCTCTCATTTTCATCTTTTATAAAAAGTTCACATATTATTTCTCATCTGCCTGAGATGATAGCATCCTTCAGAAAAGTAAATATCTAAATTTTCTTATCTAGTCCTAAAGTTTGTGCATAACATGAATTGCTTTCTTCAATAGTGCCCAGTACTGAAGAAATGGACTCTCAAGAAACACCTGTAAAGGTAAACAACATCTTCATTTCCCTAGCCAGTAATGGAGGGCAACCTAAAATAAGGCAGGGACCTGGTTAACACTTGGTTATGCTATCTTCTTTAATTAGTGCTGGTTAGTGTGAGAACGGACACTTCAGTTGAGAGGTAGGGCAATCAGAGAGGTAATCTTCAAGCTGGAAGAACTCAGCCCACCACCTACAAGGTACCTCTGGCCCTGGACTCTGAATTATAAGGAAGCCTTAGGGTAACCCCGAAACGTGGAGGGGGATGTCACCAACAGGCCGAAAAGGCAACGGATTTCCAGCAGGCTGGAGGAGAGACAGCAACCATATCTGAGAAGCATGGAGAGCTGTGTAGAAGATCAGGGGGTGGGAAGATGACGGAGAGGAGACATCATTGCGCTGTCTCACGTTGGTTCTCCCAGACCTACTGCCCCCGGCAATTCCCACTACATCTTCAGAGCCTCGCTTTTAGCCATTCCAGTAGTTATTTGTATCTGGGTTAACACCCTTAACTGATCAATCAATGGAATTACTGAGAACCTTCTTGACAGAATTCTCAATGTCATTTTTCTTACCTTAACACTAAAATTAATTAAGTTATTAAGTAAAATGTTATGAGATAGTCCGTACGTATTCTAAAACCAGTCTTTGAATGAATGAACGACATGTTGCCAGTATACTTTCCTCGGCCATTTTGACTGAAAGTCAAAATATTTAGCTAATAGACCACCCACAGAGTAGATCCCAGGCAAAAGCTTTGTGGCAACAAAGTGTTTTTTTCCTTCTAGCTCAAGGGCCCTCACTCCTCCTTTCCCCAACCAAAAATTACCTTAAGGCACAGAATTTCAGACCTGAGCGAGTTAGGGAAGCATTTTACAGATGGACTAGAGTGGTCAAGAGTGAAAGGCCAGAGCCCTTAAAGTCATAACGTATAACACTTCTCACACTGAAAAGAAGCTTTTTCAGTCCTACTCAAATTCACCTTGGCTGAATTTAGTAGGGTATGAAGTCCTCCCAGGAGACTCTTCTGCCTCATATTTGCTACTCTGGGGTCCACGTCCTGGTTCCTGGTCATCCTTGCCTTGGAAATAGCTTTCTATCATTGTGGCATTGCCGGTGACTTACAAAACCAGCTTCTCTGCCGACAGCACAGACAGAGCTGTATGAAGGTCACGGACAAGCAAACAGGTAGATACAGACTAAGGAATTTCTTTCTGAAACCAGCCACATCGGCATGTTGTTCTCAATTGATTATGCTCAGCTGTTGCGCAGCTACTGTCTCCCATTTCAGGGTACTTATCTCACAATGAGGAAAACAATTAAAGGACACTGTGAAATATGATAGGAAGGACCTCCTTAAATGGTCAATAAACAGCGCGCGTTTGGCTAGGTTTTAAGGAAGCACAGCTATGCTGTAATCCTTGAAGATTCCCAGAAAATCTAGGCTTCCCAGAATTCTGACCTGATTTACATAAACAAATCAAGGAAATGCTGTATTCCTGGAGTCTTCATTATTCTTCTGACAAATGCTCGAAAAACTGGCAAACTGACGCATCTGCCTGATTTACACTTGCGCTTTCTCTGGAGCTCCTGCAGTCAGGATATAACAGCATCTCCAGGAAACTGCAAATATTCACTTTATTTCAATTAGTTTTCTCCACACAGTCCATCGCCTCTTCAGCCAGCTCAGAAAACATGACTTTTAGCATTGCTTAAGCTGCTTGACTTATGAGATAAGCCCTGAACTCCTACCTAGTCATTCCTAGGAAGATTGGGTCCTTTGTGTCTTATCAGTTTACCTGCTGGTATTTATTGAACACCATTTGTGATGAGCTCTCACTTTTTTTGGTCTATTTGAATTTTGACTTGATAAAATTTATCTTTATCTTCTGATGAACACAATTCTTCCTCTGTGACCTAGAGTCAAAAAAAAAAAATTTTTTTTTTTTGAATAGGCTAGACTAAATACAAAGCTCAGAAGTGAACAGTGCTCACTTTTGGATAAGACTTTTAAGCTGGCACAGTCCCTATTAGGCTTTTGAACTTTTAACAAGAGAAAGCACTGACATCTTTCTGTCAACATTTTCCTGAACCACAAATTGCTCATGCATTAGAAATTCTCTAGAAATGACACAAAAAAGGCGATGAAGCAAATGTATTCTTGTAGTGTAGGTCTGCAAGTCAGGGTAATTTCAGAATACACCACATAAGCTGAAAAGATGGCAGATGCAAGAATTGGATTTAACCATAGATGATAACCCAATTTTCTCCATAGTGCTGTAACTCAATAAGTCTTTAATGGCTTCTTAGATAAACAGATGGATGTCATCAAAAGGCACAGGATGATAAATCTGATTGGTGTCTGAACAATTTGTACTGCTTCATCCCCCAAACAAGTAGCAAGAGAAAAATGGGAGAATTCACCCTTAAGCCCCAGCATGGGAGTTTAAATTATTTGATTAGAAACAGCTGAATTTTCCCAGTGGCATAATATTGAAAACAACCAGAATGGCAAAGTCCAGGGAGTGCAATATATCTTTTTAATTAGGATTCTTCTTTTGAAGATTTATATTGCTTAGTTTAGCTGTGTTTATTCTTTAGTTGACTCAGTTTCTTTTCATACAGATTTCTGAATATTCAATTAAAGCTCTTTGGAAGATTATGACTTTCAATTATCCATGATGGCCCAGAGTTTATAGACTCTCGAGTCCATGGCCAGTTTCTGCTGGTCAAGCAGTTCCTGAATCTTTCAACAGTTCTTTACTTGAAAGCATTTTC
>NW_011888827.1:4693493-4702548 GCF_000151845.1 Pteropus vampyrus
CAATGAGGAAAACAATTAAAGGACACTGTGAAATATGATAGGAAGGACCTCCTTAAATGGTCAATAAACAGCGCGCGTTTGGCTAGGTTTTAAGGAAGCACAGCTATGCTGTAATCCTTGAAGATTCCCAGAAAATCTAGGCTTCCCAGAATTCTGACCTGATTTACATAAACAAATCAAGGAAATGCTGTATTCCTGGAGTCTTCATTATTCTTCTGACAAATGCTCGAAAAACTGGCAAACTGACGCATCTGCCTGATTTACACTTGCGCTTTCTCTGGAGCTCCTGCAGTCAGGATATAACAGCATCTCCAGGAAACTGCAAATATTCACTTTATTTCAATTAGTTTTCTCCACACAGTCCATCGCCTCTTCAGCCAGCTCAGAAAACATGACTTTTAGCATTGCTTAAGCTGCTTGACTTATGAGATAAGCCCTGAACTCCTACCTAGTCATTCCTAGGAAGATTGGGTCCTTTGTGTCTTATCAGTTTACCTGCTGGTATTTATTGAACACCATTTGTGATGAGCTCTCACTTTTTTTGGTCTATTTGAATTTTGACTTGATAAAATTTATCTTTATCTTCTGATGAACACAATTCTTCCTCTGTGACCTAGAGTCAAAAAAAAAAAATTTTTTTTTTTTGAATAGGCTAGACTAAATACAAAGCTCAGAAGTGAACAGTGCTCACTTTTGGATAAGACTTTTAAGCTGGCACAGTCCCTATTAGGCTTTTGAACTTTTAACAAGAGAAAGCACTGACATCTTTCTGTCAACATTTTCCTGAACCACAAATTGCTCATGCATTAGAAATTCTCTAGAAATGACACAAAAAAGGCGATGAAGCAAATGTATTCTTGTAGTGTAGGTCTGCAAGTCAGGGTAATTTCAGAATACACCACATAAGCTGAAAAGATGGCAGATGCAAGAATTGGATTTAACCATAGATGATAACCCAATTTTCTCCATAGTGCTGTAACTCAATAAGTCTTTAATGGCTTCTTAGATAAACAGATGGATGTCATCAAAAGGCACAGGATGATAAATCTGATTGGTGTCTGAACAATTTGTACTGCTTCATCCCCCAAACAAGTAGCAAGAGAAAAATGGGAGAATTCACCCTTAAGCCCCAGCATGGGAGTTTAAATTATTTGATTAGAAACAGCTGAATTTTCCCAGTGGCATAATATTGAAAACAACCAGAATGGCAAAGTCCAGGGAGTGCAATATATCTTTTTAATTAGGATTCTTCTTTTGAAGATTTATATTGCTTAGTTTAGCTGTGTTTATTCTTTAGTTGACTCAGTTTCTTTTCATACAGATTTCTGAATATTCAATTAAAGCTCTTTGGAAGATTATGACTTTCAATTATCCATGATGGCCCAGAGTTTATAGACTCTCGAGTCCATGGCCAGTTTCTGCTGGTCAAGCAGTTCCTGAATCTTTCAACAGTTCTTTACTTGAAAGCATTTTCATTTAGCTCACTGTTCACCAGGATCATTCAGTGGAATTAGATTTCAAACGGTTCATTGTTGGAAGTCCAATAAACATATATATATGAATCTGACCAAGCTTTTCCAGGGCTAGAACCGTCAAATTCTAAACACACTGATAACCTCAGTGAGATCTGTCCAGATGAATCCAGCAGAAAGGATATGGCTAAAAACAATTTCTGAAAGGAAATATACTTCTTGTTGTCATTGCCACTGATATATTTGGCTTGTGAGATTATGGGAAAGTTCTATGGTGTTTCAGTATTGATTTAGGAAATGCCCTGCCTTAGACAGAATAGCGGGCTAGATTTTTTTTAAATGTCTGATGATAAAGCATATTTTTGGCTTTCATATTAAAGGAAAGAGTGTCAAATGGGACAGTAATGCTAATGATTTCTGTGTCTAGTATAAGATACTGCTTTCAAATAGTTCCAGGAGATGTAAAAGTTTACTAAGCATGGCTGTCAGAAAACAAAACAAAACAAAACAAACAAACAAACAAAACTTTTCAGGGTCAGACCAGAATATTCTTGAGAATCTAGTTAGATAAAAGTTTTACTTTTATCCACAGAGTCCAAGCCAATTGCTTTAAAATATTTTTATTATCCAATATTAGTTCCTCTATGGAAATTAATTCTTAGCAACTTAAAATAATAAAAATAGGAGTCTTATTTTGCACTTACTATGGGCCTGAGTACTAAGGAAAAAGTTCCTAGTGCCTTACATGTATTAACTCATTTACTCTTCATGATAATTCAGAAGGAAAGAACTATTATCATCCTCAACTTAGAGATGAGAAAACTGAGGCATAGACATATGAAGTAACCTGCCCGAGATCACATGACTATTAAATGGTAGAGCCAGGAATTAAAACTCGGGCAGTCTGGCTCCAGAGTCTGCGTTTTTAACCATTTTAATGTTTTACTGTCTTTCGTAAAAGCTTGATGGATGTATAAAGATGTTTATGATATCATCAGTGATCAAGTAGGGATGGATGGGTTAGACCCCACTGAACATGAGGATAATAATCTCTGCTTTGGGGCCTGGTTACTCAGTTGGGCAGGTTGGAGAGCTCGGGGAATGCTCCATGAAGAACGGTCCCAGCTGCACGGCACTCACCTCAAAAGCTTTTAAGATGCAGGTGGAGTGTAAATAATAACGCACATGCCATCAAATGCACTAGAGACATATTGGTAAATTTTTAGTGACGGTTTCTTCATATGCTAATGGGTGGCCTTGTCTTAACTGCAGATGATTTCTCCTCCACTCTTCCTCTACTGGGCCTTTGCTGAGGCTCCTGGTTTGCTGAATGCAGGGACCTGTCACTAGTCAAACAATTAATCCCTTGGTTGTAGAATCTGACTGTTTCCCTATGTCCCATGGGCATTTTCATTAGGGAGGGGACGGAGACATAATTTATTACAGTGGTTTTCATGACATTCAAAATGCCTCAGTTGACTGAAAAGAAATTGCTAAATTTTTCTGAAAAGCAACTTAATAGTATGTATTGAAAACCTAAAAAAAAAGTTCATACCTCCCAGTTTCAGAACTAGTATTATATCCTAAGGAAGTAATCAGAGACATGAACAAAAGTTTTACACGAGAATCTATCACAGCATGATTTACAACAATCTCTACCAGCAAAAAAAAAAAAAAAAAGAAGAAGCAGAAGTAGTTTGGGAACAACATAAATAGCTAAGAAGAGGAGACTAATTAAGAAGTTTATGATACACCCATAAAATGCAATGTTATGCAGTCATTAAAATATTTCTGAAGAATTTTTAATGACACAGAGAAATACTAATTATGCAACATTCAGTGAAAAAGCAGAATACAGAACTTCATTTAAAAAATGATGCCACTTATGTAAAAGGAGAAAAATCTAAATATGTCTAAGTCCTGAGAGGAAATCTGTCTTTTGTTGGTTATCTCTGCGTTGTAAGATTTTATGGTTTCTCTTTTCCCAATTTTCTAAAATTAAAAAAAAAAAAAGCATTAATTTTATAATCAGAAAACCAATCAATAAAACATAAATGCCCATGAGCGATAGGGAGAAGAACTGGTGGGCGGGTGGAGGGACTGGGCAGCAGAAAGGAAATGAGGTTCCCTTTCCAAAAGAAGTGTTTCGATTCGCCTGCGTGCTCCTCCACCTGCTCAGTCCTCAGAACCTGCATGTGGGGTTGTGTGTTCACAAGTTTGTACACACACGTGTACAAACACCTGATTACCAATCTCATGTAGCTCTTTCCCACAAAAGTTGAGGATCCCTGGCTACTTACTACAAATATAAACAGAGTCAAATCAACTCAATGCCTATTTTTTAGCAAAATACTTTCACTCTGATAGCGCTCCCACAATGGGGTCTTCAATTCTTTAAGCTGAAACAAAGCTGGGGTGTGTCCTTTTACACACACCTTCACAAGCTTTTGTCATGCGTTGTGAGGTTGCAACGCTCATTGGCTCTTCCTCTTGACTTTCTACTGAACACCAAGTCCTCGTGCATTTTCCGGCTTCCGTTCAGTGAGATAAAATGATATAAGGTGTGTGAAAATGCGTGCTCAGTCAATGCTTACTGCCTTCCTCCCTCTGTCTTCATAGGTCAAATCCCTGTTTTGGAAAGAACATGACCCAAGAACCTAGATGAGTAGGATGTGGACATTTTGGGGGTGAAAGAAGGACATTCTCAGCAGATGGAACATCATAAGCAAAGGCCTGGGGCTGGGAACATTGGGCTCTGTACGAGAAATAGTGAACGTGCCGTTTCTGCGGCGTGAAGGACCTGCAGGTGGTGAGAATGAAAAAGGTGCTTTGAGGCCAGATCCCAGAGACTCCTGTTAACATGAGAAAGATTTCAAACAGCAAAGCTACCGATCAGGTGAGTACAGATTTGTTACTAAGTATATTCGAGAGCATATACTGTGGGCTTTGGAAACAATTCAAAAGAGGAAGCCAGGCCTTATTTTGAGCAATGTCAGCACGGTAGGAAACCAACCGGCCTGGGAGTTAGAAGACCTGGGGTCACGTGCTAGTTCTGTCAACAGCCAACTGTATGACCTTGGGCAGACTGTATGCCTTCCTTAGGGCTTCTGTTTTTGTATATGAAAAAAGCAGAGGGACAAAATACAAGAACACATTCATTCATTCATTCATTCATTCATCAAGGTAAGTATTGAGGACCTATTGTGTCAGGACGTAGGGGATGCTGTGATGGTCCCTGCTTGCATGGAGCACGCAGTCTAGTCAGGGAGGCAGACAGGTAATTTTTAGTGTAATAAGTGGGTTAGGGAAAATGAGAGTTCACCAAATCGCCTCCATTATGAGATATGGAGGTCACTGGTGACCTCAGCAGAGAGATTTAATAGAGAAGTGACTGTTGACATCAGATTATTGTGGGCTGGGGAGTAAATGAAGTTGATGATAATAGACACTGTACATGAAGGTCGGCTAGGGAGAAGCTGAACGAGAAGGAAGGGGCAGGAGCTGGAGTGAGTTTAAGTCCACTAGTCCTCTCCATTTCTCAACTACTAAGATTCCTATGACTGGAATAAGTCTATTTAATCTTCCAAGGTAACAGCCTTGAAGGGGGCAGCAACCAATTCAATGTATAAGCTCCCGTATGTTTACATAAAAATCAATCACACAGTAGTCACATTTCAAATACTAAAAGGAAATTAAGATCTGGAAATTATTATGATGAGAATCTGTGTAGTCTCAGTCTATGGATATGTTTAAAAATATGAGATGGAAGCTACAGAAGATGGGGAGGGGCTGAGCAAGATGCACTCTAGCTGTCTGATCCTCTTATGCTAATGAAACTGAGATTGGAAGAGAGGAGAGGGACAGTTCAGGGAGAAGAAAGCTACCAGGAACCTAAGCAGCCTGTAGGCTGCAGCTTCCAGTAAGCAGTCTTTGACCTTGTGTGGTACCATTCTTGAGCTACTAAAGACAGTGCAAATAAATGAAAGCTTCCTCTGACTATATCACATTAAAGAGACGTTCATAATGCTTAAGCAGTTAGTTGCCTGAAATTCCTAACTGTGTTTTCAAAATACCATTAAAGCCAACAAGTAACAATAGGGAACCCTATTGTTCTAAGAAAATGGAACAGTGGAATTTAGTTTTCCAAAACTGCTAACATTTGCAACTAGAATTTCTGTTAATCCTTACATTACCGGTTCAACACTGATCATTTTTATAAAAGACAAATACGTTTTTAAAGGATTTTTTTAACTGTGTGATAATTTAAGGATTTTAGAAAGGCAGTTACATTAATCTTCGTGGGCAGAATTCAGAGTTACTATGGTAAAGGTTTAGATTTATTTTTTTCATTAGCATTTTATCGATTGGACAAATTAGTCTGAGCCAGCCCGAAATTCCCAGGATTTCCTAAAACTGACATCTGTGCCTTTCTTAAGCTGCTGGTGACACACATGATGTAAATTTACCAATTACAGGACACAGGCGTGGATGTGCATCACCAAGAGTGAAGCCTTGGGTTTGAATCTGAAATGCTCTGGGACAAAAGATAAAATAATATTTGATCTCTGAATCACTCTTTCAAATCCCTGCTTTCTTTTTGCTCTGTTTTTTTTTTTTAAATCATAACATAGTGCAAATTAAATGTAAGCTTAATATATTTCATGTAAATGCCTTTTTTCCTTCTGAGTTTTTTATGCTATATTTAACAGTTACCTGCCAGAAAAACTTTATAGAGTATAGAGATTAAAGGCATAAATTTTATAGTCAGAAAAAAAATGGATTGAAATCCTAATTTTTTTCAGTTATTAGCTCTATAAATTATTGGCAAGTTTTTGAATCTCAAGTTTCCTAACTTGTAAAATATAAATAGTAACTAACTTATAGGATTATTATAAGATTAAATGAGAAAATATAAGAAAACAATTATGGCAACTAACTCGTAGTAAATATCCAGTAAATGATAGGGGTTTTTGTTTGTTGTTGGGATGTGTGTGTGTGTGTGTGTCTGTCTGTCTGTCTGTCTGTCTGTCTGTGTTAATTTTGGACATTTATACAGCCTACTGAATATATTTTCTAAATTGAAAAATGTCCATAATAGAAATACATTTGCATTAGGAGTCCCACCCCCAATAATTGATTAGTACATATCCATTTCAACAAAATTTAAGGGTATTTTTACTAGGAAGAGCTTCTTAGTCTAATCACGATCTCGAGATGCTTACTTAAATTTTTTCAAATTTTTAACAAAAAATATAGTAATACATTGTAAGTAAAAGTACTTCAGTAAGTGTATATCATCTTGTTTTAAGCTTTTATTAACCTTGCTCCTCATGTGGCATTAGAAGTCTGATGTTTTCTGATTTGCTCATCAAATAGGATTTAAAGACAGAATGCAGAATTAGAGGGGAAAAATCCACAAAATACTTAAAAGGTAGTATTTCAAGAATAAGGCGTTCTAATCAGCAAAATAAAGCTGAACGTGTAGTTCAAAAATCAAGGGAAAAGTTCAAGAGGACAGCACAGAGACGTCCACAAGATTTATTCATTTTCAGTGTTTCTGAGAAGTGAGCGAGTGGCCTGGCAGATGGGGCCTCGGAGACTTCCACAATAGGGCAGCTCAGCCTATGGGTCACACCGACTTGCCTCTAAAATCAGCTCTACAACTTGCTTGCTCTAATATCTTTGCAAGTAAAACAGTTTTTGCAAGTAAAATGACCTTTCTGAGGCTTGGATTTTTTTTTTTTTTTTTTTAGCTGTAAAACAAGGATAATTTCCCCCATGGGTTGTAGGTAAGAAAATTAAATGGTTTAATAGATATATAAAGCACCTGGGATAGTGGCTGGACATGGCAGGTGTTCAGTAAATTGTGGCTACGTTTAGTGTTATTTTGTTATAAGTTAAGAAATTAGAGTTTCATTTGTATGTTAACATGTCACATAATAATGGCTAAATAGATTTTCACCAAATTTGGAGGTATTTTGGGGATGGCATGATTTAATATAAACTGTGTGGAATATACAAGGTTCACCTTAAAAGTTCTAAGAGTATGACAGCCATATTTTTAGGTAGCTGAAATGGAGGCGCAAAAAACTCACGTGGTTGCCGAATCACAGAAAGAGAAAACGGTGATTTCAAAATTTGAGCGCCAAACCGAAAGTCACAAGGACAGGCACCCCAAATTGCAAGAGCAGGTTTATGACTGTGCTGCTTTTCATCTAGGCAACTCTATGTAGCATTTTCTAGAGTGACAAGCAACAATATTCCTGGCAATGAGTAATCATTCTTCCAAGAAATATGTTCTAGAATACAGTGAGGATAATTAGTGAACAGAGATATACATACACACAAAAATTCTAGGTTAAGTAAGTTCTTGAGGGCCAGCCCAGGAATCAAATAACCAGGCAAATATCATTTCTATGAGAAAATATAGCCTGCGACCTATAGATTAACTTTAGGAATATGATCCATTTGCAGAAGAGGTGTGAGAGTTTTTTTATTAACTTTTCACTTTGAAATAATTTTAGATTTGCGGAAAAGTTACAAAAGAGTAGCGTTCTCACCCTTCACCCAGCTTCCTCTAAATTTAAATAGTCACGGTATAATTATAGAAACCAGAAAAGTAACACTGATATAATAGTCCTGAGTAATCTATAGAACTTTTTGAATTTCACCGGTTTCTCCACTGACGTTTTATTTCTGGTCCAGGATTTAATTCGGGATCTCCACCGCACGCCGATGTCACTAGTCTCCGGTGTTAATTCCTCCGTCTTCCTTTGTCTTTCATGATCTTGACATTGGTGAAGAGTTGTTGTGGTCAGTTCGTTCTGTAGCCTGTTCTTCAATTTAGATTTGTCTGGTCCTTTGTCATTATTACATCTGTGTTGTGCATTTAACAACAACACCACAGAAGTGATGTTTTGTTCTTTTCAGTGCAACATATCAGGGGGTATATGACTTTTATATGTTTTATTACTGGTGATATTAACCTTAATCATTTAGATAAGGTCATATTTGCTATATTTTTCTACTGTAAATTTGTGTTCCCGTCTGTAACTTAACTGTCTTATGGGAAGATACTCTGAGGCTGGCACATGCACTGTTTTACATTACGCCGTCTCCCATTAATTTTAGATTCCATCAGTGGTTCTTGTCTGCAATAATTACTACCATGGTATTTGTCTAATGGTGATTTTTCTATTTCCCTTATTCTTTATATATTCATTGAATTCCACTGCAAGGGAGAGATGCCCTTCCTCTCCCATTTATTTATTCAATTATATATCTATGGTAGTATCGGATACTAATTTATTCTTTGACTTATAATCCAATGTACACTTATTTATATTGTTGTTCAAGTTGTTCAGGTGGGCCCCTGAGTATTTTCAACATGTCTTCACAGGTTTTGAACACTTTCTTTCTGGACCTGGAAGGTGTCCCAGACGCAACTTCCCTTCCTAGCCGTAGAGTCAGCCATTACTCCAAAAAGCTCTGGTTCCTTTTACTGGAGAGCAGGGTTAAGAAACCAAGACACAGGTGCTAAGTGTGTTCATTGCTATTGAGGTATCACTGCTTCCAGCTCCTCT
>NW_011888827.1:4702598-4716458 GCF_000151845.1 Pteropus vampyrus
TTTGCAAAGCTGAATAGATATATCTGTATGCTTTCCTTATTTCTTATATGAAGGATAGCATACTCTAGACATTTTTTTTTTCTTTTTTGCACATTATCACTTCATATATTCTGGAATAATTTCATACCAGTTCACAGAGATCTTCCTCATTCCTTTTTTTTTTTTTTTTTTACAGATGCACTGAACTCTACGGATGTACCATATTCTACTACTTCCCCATGTATGGTCATTTACATTGTTTCCAGTATTATGTGATTACAAACAATGCTGAAATGTATAACCAACACATGCGTATTTTCACGTTGCTGGGGGTGGTTTTTAGACTATACTCCTAGAAGTGGGATTGCTGGATCAGAAGAGTACAAGTGTAGTTTTGCAAGGTATCGCCAAGTTCTCCTTCAACGGGGCTGCGCCAGTTTGCATTCTCATCGGCAGTGTGTCGTCATACTTTTTAAATTTTCACCAGCGTGAAAGGCGAAGAAATGGTATGTTTCAACAACATAATGAGTGAAGAAATGATAAGCAAGACATATCTCAGGATTGTTTTAATTTGCATTTCTTAGAAATGCTTTTAATGCAGATGGGAAAAAAATCGAAGGGAAGCTTGTATGGGGGGACAGGAGCTGCACAAAAAGCTAAAAGGGAACGTAGGAGTACCCTAATAAGACTATACGTCATCTAAGAAGCCTAGGAAAAGACGATGATTCTAAAGTGTTGGGGAAAGTGAAAAGCATCAACGCAAAGACTGAAGTGACCCACTGGAAGTATAAAGGGAAATGGAACATAATCTGTAATGTACTAAGCACGAGATAGCTTGAAAAAGACTGACTTGTTTTCGCATGCAAGAGACAAGGCTAATAACGAAGAGTGCTGAAGATAGAGACCTAACGTGTTTGAAAAATATCAGTCTTAAAGAACAACTGGGATATGAAAACTGCAACAAAGGATACAGAAGCCACATAGCCAAACAAGAATCAGAGGAGGCTGTAAGTGGATGGTCCACACGGCAGAAACAGAGCCTAATGACTTGCAACCGGGCCGCCAAGAAAAGTAGAAGGGACTCTGATCCTCCTTAAAGCTCCAAGAATGAAGAAAAGCCCATAAAATATTTCTTTTAAGAACAGGGAAAAGATGGTCTTAGAAATAAATGTTCAAACAATGATTTTTATGAATGACCAAATAATCAAAGTGAGATTTTTATATACGAAAAAAAAATAACAAAAGACCCAAAGAAATATGTTAAACATAGGGAAAAAAAAAAAAACACACACACACTCTGCAAAATGACTAACATGGCTTGTGACAAATAGGTGTCTAGGATGGGGCCGAAACAACAGCCCTAGTTAACTAGTCAGGAATCACTTGTTGTAACCAGAACAAAGTTTTCCATTCTATTTCATAAGCCAAGGTTTAGAGCAGAGATTAAGGAGGTTTTTGTTTTTAAAACCTGAGAATTAATTTATAGTAAGATACATATAAAAAGTCCATAGACAAAATGCAGTTGAAATTATGAATTTACAGTTAGCTTAAGAGTCGGGACTTTGGGAAGTTAGCACCAATAAAGACAGGTGAGTAAGAAAGAGGAGGTAAGTAAGTAAATAGACTGAGTTTCAACTACGCTCTAGGCACCACTGAGCCTCTGGAAATATAATGATAAATAAGGGGGAAATCCCTGCCTTTAGCTTGTCTGGGTAGAATAGGGACAGTGTAATAAAATTTTTATAGTAGTAAATAAAAAAAATAAAGTAGTGGACTGAGGGCAAGTTTCACAGAGGAGGTGACCTGTGTGGAGAAAAAGGATGTGTGGGTGCTGGAGTGTGGGGAAGGACAGTCCAGGCAGAGAGACTAGCATGTGCAAAGGGATAGAATGTGGTGTATTCATAACAAGTGGAATTTAAAAGTCACTTGGGAATCTAGCAGTGCGAGGTATTTAATATCGCATTAAAATCATCCTATTTGCAGATAACACAAGTGGGGCACAGGGCATGAGAACAGCATTTAGAAGGATAGGATTAAACCTCAAAAATGACCTAAGAGCATCAGAGAAGCTAAGTGAAACGAACTACTCCCTTTTCTTGTGCGAGAAAAAAGTGGGCATAGATACGAAATGCAGAATGGCAGAAAAGGTCCGGAAGGGACTGAGGAGTCCTACTGAACTGTAAGTGGAAAGTAACCAGCAAGGCAGGGCAGCTGGTTTGAAATGAGAGGTTAGGCACCAAGAAGAAACCATCAGAGCAAAGCTGGAGAGAGCCCCCTGGGTTCCAGCACTGGCCCTGCCACATAATCAGTGGTGACCTCTAAGGCAGTCTCTTCGGGTGAACCTCAGTCTCTTCATCTGTAAAACAAAGGGACAGGATAACCTCGAGTCCCTTTCTATTCCATGGTTTTGACCTAATGATATCTGGGTTACAAGGTGACTCAACCTGGAAGAAACAGGCTCTACCAAAGGGTAGACGGGCTGGGAGTACTGGTCTGAACTTGAACTAAAGGTTGGGAGGTGATTTCAAAATTGCCTTCTGCCATGTGATGGATTATTATAAGGAGCACAGTCAGCTGTTCTCTATTTCTGGAGAGACGAGAACAAGAAAAAAGAAAACAAAAGAAAATGGGATCAAATTGCAGCGAAGACTGTTAACTAACAGGATGAATTAGTATCGGAAGTTATGGGCATGCCTTTTGGGAAAGGCTTTAGAAATTGTCTGTCCGAGACGATTCTGGACAGGGTCACCAGCTGTGGCTGCAGGCAGTCGGATAAGCCAGATGTCATTTGAGTGCCCTTCCTATCTCTGCTTCTGCAGTTGTATAATATTATGCATAAATAGAGTAATACCAAATTACCCCATTTATACATTTTATGTATCTATTAATATGGACAGCAGTTTCCTTTCCATTTTACTAGTAAAGTTTTGAATACAAATGCGACTCGGCCTTTCCCCATTACAGCTTTACATTCAGAGCTAATTGCCTCACAGAACACTTAAGGAGTCATTTTTCATTACGATGGTGAGCAAGGGGAAAGCAGATGGCACAGTTGTGTTATTGATTTGATGATCCTTGCCTGGCTCGTTGAGTAAATGAGACCAAATGTATGGTCAGCGCATCCAGACTTTTAAGGCCTTCAAGGTGCAGCTGAAATTATGTCAGACAGCAGGTTAGTGGGGCAAGAATCTACTTATTCCTCCAAGGCTTCTAAATGATGAGCCCGGGGACCAGGAAGGACTGGTCAAACCAACCGCTTGGAGTCCTGAGGGCCAGCATCGCCTCCCAGCTCTTAAGAACTCGGGCTCTCTCTGAAGTTTGCCAGTGCTTTATCTGCTTGACAGCTCTGAACTCATGGCCCACCAGTTGCGATGCTGGCCCAACTCACATGGGTTATGCTCATTTGCAAGTAATAAAGTGGATCAAAGGAGGTAAATTACTCACTTTTCAGAAGACCATTGAATCTTTCTGTAAAAGCCCTTGAAGGGCTTTCTTGAAGAAAGATCATTGAGGCTTTAAGGAGTTAACGCCATTACAATTAGCGGTTACCTTAGTAAGTTAGAATCACAACACCACTGCTATTGGTGCTTGTTCCTCCACTGGGCTTTTAATTAAGAACGAAGGCACATTGAAACTCAAAAATGCCTTTGATAGGTACTGTGGCACCATTTTACAGTAAATGGTATGATCTGAGATTAAATCAGTTATCAGTATAATAAAGAATTTTTATCAAAACTTGAACATACTTCCAACGTGTCAGCTCAGGAATCACTGGGTTATTGAAGTGATCCCCAGAAAAACGCTGATGAGACAAGAAGGAATTCCCAGGGCTCTTGACCTATGTTTTCTTAGCATTTTGTCAATTTGCTGACAAGAAGAAATACTTTTTCAAGTTACTTAATTTTCCTTTTTGGATCTAGGGAGTTCCTTCTGTCTGCCACTTCCGGGCCCTGGTATCGAAAGCTATGCAGCGTTGTTTTCTCGTAAGAAGTGGATGATTATTATTTTCTTTCTCTGACTAGGTTTTGCAACATGGCATAATAAACATGAGGGAGGGGTACATCCCTCCCTGTATGAGATCCAGAGGTCTTGGTTCTAGTCCTTGCTCAGCTACAAATGCACCGACCCCAGTCAGGTATCCCATCTCTGGATCTCCAGGTTTCTCTTCTGCAAAATGTAGCATAGAACTAGATGATTTCTGAGGCTCCAAAAATTCTAAAATTCTCTGACATTCAGGATGTCATGTTAAATGCACGGGGGTAGGCTTCTGCTAAATTCCTCTAAACCTATATACAGCAGGACTATTTAATTCATGATCAGTTAAAAGTAAAATGTCTCCGTAATTGGCAATTTTATATATGGACCTTGGCGTTAGCTATCATAAGAGATACTGGGGGAGGGGGCTGATTTTAGCCTGTACTTTTTATTCATACCGACAAAATTCTTATTTTGCTATGTTGCTTCAAAAGCAGCTTGATTATTCCAAACAAATCTTGATTTTCCCATTTAACTTTATAAGGTAATTTGTTGAGCTGCTTACTTTTTCCTATTTTTCTCTTTGACCATACTGATTATTTACCAATCAATTCTAGAAATACCTGAAAGGGTGGCAGGTGGGAAAAGAAAAAGAAAAGAAAAATGTGTTGGAAATGCTTTCAGTGCAGGTAGCCTCATTTTTCATGCCTATAAATTCTGACTTTTTACGTGAGATTGTTTCCAATTGCTCTATTTTGAAAGTATTGGAGTTAACTTTTTGGGTATTTCACTCGCTTCTGCAGCATGTTTAATTAGTCACGTTCACTGTTCTTCAAGTTTCTTAACCTTTTTTTTCTTTGTTTTCTTTACACATGAATCCATTTCTGTCAACAATGGCACAAAGATAAATTTTTAAATATCGAATAGCAGGACAACAGCTATGTCACTCTATGGTGACCCTGGAAAAGGAAAAGGCTGTGTTATCCTAAAAAGTGTATGGCTAAATGGTCTTTGAGCATATCCAAAAAATCCCCCCCTCCCCAAAAAAAAACCTTTTTTGGGGGGAAAATTTCCGGGTTTAAAATCCGGGGCCATCTCTATTTACTATGTTGCCATATGTGCAAGTTATTAACCTCCATGAATTAATTTTCCTCACCTGTGAAAGAAAAGTGAACGTGAAAGAATAACAATAAACACCGAATAGAGTCACAATAAATGGTATGTGTGAATAATTCCAACAACAACAGCAACTGATACTTTTTATCTGCCAGATATACTTTGTGAGTTTATCTGTACTGAGTATAACCAATATGCGGAATTTATTCCATAATATTCAAAATTATTTTTCCTGGTCATAAAGGATAGAACTAAGTTGTACTTTTTCAAACATAAATAAAATTGTTTTATAAATATTATATCCAAAAGAGAAATCAAAGTTTAAATCATAAAAATAGAGCAACTTTGTGATAGGTTTAGTACATCTTATACTGGAAATTGTTTTGTGTCATCTTTCACTAATATTCTAATTTTACATGAACCTTAAATCTAAGCAACTAAGTTTAACAGATATTTTTCATCAAAGGTACAGTGTTGGGCTTGATTTTAGTCCCCAAGATATGCAGCTTGAATTATAAAAACATAAAATCCAGTTTGCACAGAAGAACTCGAAAAGGCTGCATGGAAGGGTAAGTGGCATTTGAATGGGGCCTTGAAAACAGGCAGAAACAAACAGCATGACAGACAAGACATAGACACTCATGGAATCATAGGAAGAAACATACATGTGGAATCAATTATAGGCCTAGCAGCAATGATAAAGACATTCTATCCAGTCATCTTCCTGATTTGATAGGTGAGGAAACTGAGGGTCTGAGAGGTTAAAGTGATTGCCCAAGGGCCCCAAGCTAGCCAGTGGTGCTTTGCAGGTCAGGGTTGCCGAGGACTGTGGTTGGTAAACCTGAAAGAA
The DNA here is from genome assembly GCF_000151845.1 of Pteropus vampyrus. NCBI lineage: Eukaryota > Metazoa > Chordata > Mammalia > Chiroptera > Pteropodidae > Pteropus > Pteropus vampyrus. Next base: position 4,708,519 of record NW_011888827.1, read on the forward strand.
ACCAGAAGTGAGGTGAAGTTGAACCTTTACACCCAGAGTAAATGTTCGGTCTTACTTCAATGGGCAATAAAAACAAAATAGAATAAAAAACCCGTAAACGTTTATGAATAAAAAAGTGATATGATTAGAATTGTGCTTTCCTTTGGCACAATTCCAGAAGTCCAGGTGAGAGACAACTTGGGCCTGAACAAAAAAATGGAGGAAGAATGTCAAAAGGATGTCTGCCCTATCTCCACAGGAGTAAAATCTACAGGAGTAAGAGCTTTGTGATTACTTGGATGTAAAAGGGAAGAAAGAGAGAAGAAGGAAAGCTAACACCAAAATTTCAAACTCAACAACAGTAAAGTCAGGGGAGGAGCTGGTCTCGGGAATAGGAAATGGTAGCGGGGAAGTAAGAATACTTTATACCTACATAGCAGAAAGTCCAGATTAAGCCGCTATTGGTGCCCATGTGAGAGGTGTTGGCTGGAGAAGCACAGAGTTGGAAGTCAGCTGCTGACAAGGCCCCCTAAGTGAGTGGAGAAGGCATGATCCTAAAGGGAGAGGGTGGAGAGAGTTGAAAAGTTGGCCAAGGATGCAGCCTCGGGAATGCCACCTGCGTCAGCAGGCACGTCAAGCAGACAATGAGCAGAGAGAAGATGCTTCACATCCATCATCGCCAAGTAAATTTTAAGTAGGTACCTGAGGTAGATTAAAGCACAGAACACTGGAGGAGGGGACGTTTCCAGAGTTGGAGAGGTAAGCTGGGGAATAGCCAATAGTCAAACACTACAGACATGATGGCAAATGAGAGCCGAGGAAAGGCATTTGAATGACTGTGTTTATCACTCTGTTACTACTACAGAAAGATATTATGCTTGGCAATTGTACGCCGGCTTTGTTTCACCTCGCTCACAGCGCTGTCCACCCTTTGTCCATAGCACTTAAAATAACTTATAATTATGAGTTTATTTGCAAGGTTATTTCTTTCGGATTTATCTCCACACAGGCTATCACCTCTACGAGAGCAGGAATTCTTTCTGTTTTGTTCACTACCATATACCGAGTGCCTGGCAGCATAGTACATACTTTTAAATATCTCTTGAATGAATAAAAGTACCATACGAATATTCACAATAACTGTATTTTGGAAAGAAGATAAAATTGTTTCCTACTGTTGATTTTAGGGCCTTTTTAATCATCTTTTTTTGACACAGAGTCATATTATTAACAATAATCTCAACAATAACAATAATCTCAGAACAGTTGTTCTCTCTGTCATTCCCTGGGTTCTCTGCCTAATTTTGTAGTTTATTTTGCCATGAAGTGTTCTTTTTTTCTTTCTTTATGAAGACATATATGCTGGATGTAAACGGTATTTGGATTTGAAGTTAAAAGGTAACTAACCTGCCAGAGTTTTATAAAGTTTTGATAAAATTCAGTAGTTTCTCATTCTAGCCACCTATAGCAGATGCAAAGATTCGATCAGCAGGTGTGTTGCTACAAGTGTGAAGATATAGTGGAAGGAAAACAGAGTCTCCAGTGGCTTCTAGAAAATGTAAATTAGCTTTAAAAAAAAAACAACAAAAAACTGGCTTCAGCGGAGAAAGTACTGCCCTGAGAGCCAGCAGACCTGGACCCTGGTCCCGGTCCCCCGCTGACATTGCCGAAGACCCGCTACTTCTCACTGGTGCTATGAGCTTCCTTTTCCTCACTTCCAAAATGGGGGCAATACAAACTATATCTTTCAAACATGCTGAGAAGATTGGGAACTGGTCTTTATTAATAAAATTATTAAGTTTTTTTTTAATTAAAGGAGTGGTGCTAATTATTTCTCATCACTAAGAAGCAATATACAGGAATATGGTTTCTTAACTGGTCTTGAGCAGTTAGATAAGTTACCACTTAGAAACAACTTATTTGTTCTTTCTACCCCCACGTGGTACGGCTTAGCATAATTGGTAATAGAACTTTACAGCAGGATTGGGTGAAATGCATCCTAGGAATCTAACCCAAAACCAACATTTTGTACATGAGAAAATAGGACCCAGAGACCAGTGGACTTGCCCTTGGTCACATAGCTCGTTGGTGGCAGAGCTGGATCTTGACCTCAGGATTTGTGGCTGCAAGTCCACAGCTCACACATACAAGTTCAGGTTCTTTTCCTGTAACTTCATGCCCCTCGTTGGTATTATACGCACTGAGTCATAGCTTCATTAGCAGATGTGAAGCTGGCATGCGCAAATTTGCATTTCATAAATTTTTGGTGTTATATCACCAGGAAAGATAAATCTACCCTTCTTGTCCCCTTAAGCCCAAAGCTTAGCAGAATTCTTCAAGTCCTTCATCTTTGACTCTGGATAAAAAAGTTTTTCAGGGGTGAGGGCTTTCTGGACCACTCTGTATCCTTGTCCAGAGAAGCAAAGTGATGAGGGAGCATCTCTCAGGCTGAGGACCCAGGCGGCCCTGGGTTCGAATTCTGATTCACTCACTCACCATCTATATTGGTGCTGGACAAGTCATTTACTCTCTCTTGAGTATCAGTTGTTTTTTTTTTTAAATCTGCAAAATTGTGATACAATAGCTACTTTTCAGAGTCATTAAGAGAGGTAAACCAATGAATATATATAAAGTACCTATATGTATATGTGCATATAAAGCTCAGATGTACATAAAACATATAATATATATGAAACATATAATGTATATAAAGCTAGGAATTACTAGTTCTCTTTCTCCTACCTCTTTTCATTTAATCAAACCAACTTTCTCTTTTTGTCATCAATACCCATGACACTGTGGGTAGGCTATCATTTTAAACATTATAGAACATTTCTAGAATTTTCAAAATAATCTAGTCATCCTGCCCAAACTTTTCAGCCTAAAGGAAAAAATTTTTAAAAGCTTAGACTTTCTAGCAGTATTTTTTTGGTAACGTTAGAGTCAATTAAGCATGAAGCAAGATCAGGGCAAAATTCTACTTTTAGTTGAAGCACATTGCTCCTTTTCAGCAGTGAATATTTGGGCTATTGAGAAAAGTTACACTGCTTCCTATTAGTGAGAATCCACAACTATGAAATCATAATCCTTTATCACAGAATCACAACAATCATTATCATTTTCAATTTATGCTTTCGAAGAGCTCCATTTGTCCACATTTTGTCTGAATGTGATTCTAAGATGCTTGGGGACCCTGCTATCCGAGGTGATTAGAGACATGCTTGGTTGTTTAGTGTCACGCAGTAGAGTTACTGGATGAGCCCTGTTTTCATGGGGACGTCAGTTTTGCAACCACTCTGAGGTCAGAAGAGAAAGTAGCTGCACGGTGTACATGTGCCAACAGCAGAAATCTCACATTAACGCAAGAGAGTCTGGCATGGTTGACAGTGGTTGCTCATAGAAAATATAGGAAGAAAGCAGCAGGTTTACGGGGTCGGGGAGAAGGGAACCTAATTAGCCCAGCTCCAGGAATGCCAAAAAGCCTACTTAATATGTTTTGCCTTTACTCTTCTTAGCCACCTAGAGGGAGAATTGCTCACATAAATTCATTACATTAAAAAAAAAAAAAAAAAAAAAAAAAAAAGATTAGCACATGAGGTCATCTACAGGTTGAGTCTGCATTTTTTCTTTTGACCTTTGTTAAGATGAGAGCCATAGAAAGGACTTCACAAATTTTAAACCGATACTAAAAGGGTCGTGTCTAATTATTACTTGCTAAGTCTTACTGAAATACTTGCTGGTGTAAAGAGAAGAAAGTTCAAAGACAATGCCATATTTTAAGTTAAAAAAAAAAAATTGCTAGCTTGCTACTGAAAAGAATTGACCAAAATTAGCCCCTGAATGTTTCTCAATCACTTATTTGTTAGTGGTCAAATTCTGAGATAAACTTGCCATGCTCATAGATGCGTCCGCCTTCTCTACAGCCGCAAACTCATCCTTCTCTTAAACGCTTTTTATTCATGGTAATGAAGAGTGCGTGATGAAAAGCATCACTCGACATTTAAGAAGCTACATTTCCAAAAAGGGCCTGATCAAAATTTTTGAGATTGTGCAAAGTACCGGAAGAGGACCTTTAATCTAATAATTAGTGCTAATTAATCACTGACTAGATATGCTAACATTTGGAGACATAAATAGCCCGAGAACCAAGAGGAGACTCCTGGTACCCTCTGCTTCACGCAGTGGGGATGGGGTCAGGAGTCTGTCCTTGAAGCTCCTCCTCTGCCTTCTCAACTTCCCCAAACCTCTCATACTGCCCCCCATACCAATACTGGAGGGGGCTCTTCAGACATAGGGTTCCTAGAGAGAGCGATGTGGGAAACAATGAATTAATTCTAGTCCACGTGCTCAGTATTGTTCACTGAGGCTCAGAGACGGAAGAGGTTGCTCAAGGCCATGCTTCTCAGGTCTCCTGTCATCATCAACAAAAGCATTTATAAACTGCTTTCCACGTGTAGGGCCCCATGATAAGCACAGGAACACAGGCATTGAGTTTTCATTAACTGTGTACACACCAAATATCTTGACGAAGAGAGAAGAAAGTCAGTTTGTATACTGGTGTCAGCATTTGCTCGTTTAGGGAAAACCTACTTGTGAACACTAGAAAATGTCTCTCTATAGACACTGTTTTTTTTCCCCCCAATAAGGTTCAGACTTTTTAATTTTATCGTTTCCCTCATCTTACTGCAAAAAACTTACCGAACGGAAAGACTTTTACAAAGAACAACAGTGTTCTCCCATTAACATTTACTTTACTTGCTTTGTGACATATCTGTGCACCTATCCATCCTACTATCCATCTGTCAATATATGTTTTTGATGTATTTCAGAGCAGACTGCAGATAGCAGATAATACTGTATTTTGAAGGAGCAGATTCAGAGAGTCTTCCTACTCCTATCCACAAGGATAGCTAGAAAAAATTTAGTAGATTTTTTAAACAAAAAAGCTCATTCTGAACTATGCACACAGGTATCCAATGTACTTCAATCTATAGGCACTATAGAAAGTATGGAAAGTTAGCTCAACATTACTTGATTAATTCGAGTCTACTTTTATTAACCCTGTAGACACTTTCAGTACTCCTCCAAATGTTTGGTTTGTGAAGACGTGGCTATAGATCATAGAGAAATAAGCCTTCTGCTAGAGGTCATCAGGAAAAATTATGTGGAATATTAGCAATAAGCATCTTGTTTGTTTGTTTTTCTCTACACTCTAGTATTTCCAAATTATTTCTTCAGTGTAGAAATATGAAAGACTTCTATGCTTCAACTCCCTCATTTATAAAGTGAGTTTTACAATACTATCTTACAGGCTCGTCAGGAGGATCAAATGTGGGGGGAAAAAAAAAACCACAGGAAAACACCGTGTAAAGCCCAATGCGCATCTAAGATAGAATTACAGTTAGTCATCATAATGCATCTGCAAGAAAACACAGCCGAAGACACGGTTCACACTGCTCCCTGGCTCTTCCAAATCAGTCGAAAAGGTTGCAAAGGTAAAAGGGACAGAGCACTGGCCGCTGCCTTCATTCGGCCCATCGGCACGTCATCTTGTCAAGGATCTAGAAGAACCTTGGTGTATACCACACAGACTTGTTTTCATTAGTGAAGTGTTTGTTTTGGAAAGCATCCCAGCCTTAAAATGATACTTCCATTAGCTGGGCACAGTACCTATAATTACCCATCTTATCTGACCGGTGCCAAACTGTTCTATTTACTGCAACCCATTTACATTGGAGGTTCTCAAAGGGGAGGGAGGCATTCATTCAGTGTATGAGAAGGTGAAGAGAATGTTTATTTCTTGGAATAAACACCTAAAAACAAACTTTGGGTAGAAATTCCTGCAACAAGATATTATCAGCTACCATAAATGACAAGTCTAAAGGTGATGGAAACTCTCTGTTCCCATACAGGAGAGAAATTCTGTTATATAAACATCCTATGTTTATAAGGTGTAATGTAGTATAACTTCCATTTTTGTGTGAGGGTGGACACAAATCAAGAAAGTGAGGAGCAAGGTCAAAGCTAACTAGGGAACCAAGAAAAGACAAAATAAACAGGGAGGCGAGTTCATCATCAATTACCGTTACTGAGAACCTGCCAGATCTCTGGCACTTTATTTTATGCTTAAGGGGGAATTGAATAGAAAGATAAACTTGAAATCACCCTTACCCTCGAAAAGCATCCATTTCACTGAGTTGTTTAGAGAAAACAACTGGGAGACAGAAAAATTAAAAATTGTAAGTAGATGGAATAGGATATGCAAAAAGAAAGAAAGAACCACGGTTTGTGATTCAATTACCAGTTACACTCAACACTGAGCATGTTTACAACGCAGACCACGTCACAGAGATGAGACGACCTCCAAGAGGACACATATAGTTACCCCGCAATTCAAACTACGCTTTTTAGGTAGGAAAAAGAGAATCAGAGGGAAAGACTGGCTGTGCCCATTGAAAGGAGAGGGTTCCTTGGCCCACGAAGTCTACTTGTCTGGCAAGAAGGTACCGTAAACATACTGACATGGTTGCATCAAGCTGTCATCCTCTGACGCTGCTAAACATTCCAAATGCGTGAGTTAAGTTCCCTAATTTGGTTCCATATTTATGAAGCAATCTTCTAATCACGTTTATAATTTAGCATCCTATAGGACACATGTACCAGGAGAAAAGAAGCCGTCTCTAAGGGTCAAGAACTTGTTTGCCCTCCTAGTGAGATTTCTTGTAATTACAACAAATTGGGGTGTCTGTGCATGGACATACGCACATATGCATATTACACATAAACACACACACATATTCAATATGTATTTCTAAAAGAAACTCTGGAAAATTTGAAGTTATGGCAATGCAGCTATCTAGATATTTGGGTGAAAGTTTGTATCCTAATAAAATTTTACCATACTCTAAATTAGAACCATGTAAATATTTTTACTGTGCTATTTGGTAGTATTGTTTATTTCTTCAGTTCAATCAACACGTGTTGCTTAACTGCTGATGGCTCCTCATTTGCCTTACCTGACTGTCCAGGGGGAGGGGCACCTGATGATCCACGCGGTAGACAAAGAAACACAGTGAGAACGGCAGCTCTGTTCCCAGCGCATGGCTCAGTGGCGATGGGTTTGGGTGCCCCCTAAAAAAAAAAACAAAAAACAAACAAAAAAAAGACCAACTCCTTTTAAATTTGCATAATGGACATGACATTGCTATTTTACTTTTCTCCTATCTATGCTTCAGTCAACTAAGCTGTATATTCCCAATGGTTGGGACACGGCATGCTGCATTTTCTTAATAGTTTAATATTTTCTTGTAGTTAATATGCATTTTTTGTATTGGTAGTCATTAACAGTTAGAGGACATTTTTCTTGGTGACTTTTATCAGTACGTATTTGTGCAATTTTTGAAAAGTACTCTTTGCTTTGTCCTATTTTTAGCTTGTTTTTTTTCTTTAATAGACTTTATTATTATTATTTTTTGAGACATTTTAGGTTCATAGCAAAATTATGAGGAAGGTACAGAGATTTTCCATATACCCATTCCCCCACATGTGCATGCCTCTCGCATTATCAACATCCTCCACCAGAGTGCTTTATGTGTTACAACTGATGACTCTCCATCGACACATCACAATCACACAGAGTCCACAGGTTACATTAGGGTTCACTCTTGGTGGTTTAGACAAATGTATAATGACATGTACCCATCATACAGGGTAGTTTCGCTGCTCTAAAAATTCTCTGAGCTCCACCTATTCACCCCATCCTCCTCTCTCCATCCCTAGAAACCAGTGATCTTTTCACTGTCTCTATAGTTTTGATATCGTTTTAGTGTAGAAATGGTGGTTTGGGCTATTTCGCTCAAAAAACTGAAGATATGGTTGTCATATCCAAGGGACATCTGTGCATAAAGGCAAAACTGAATAGAAGAAAACATACCACTGCTTTAATTATTATAACAGATTAG
>NW_011888827.1:4717471-4736652 GCF_000151845.1 Pteropus vampyrus
GCTTCCACAAAAATCTTCCTTAAAATCATTTTCTAACTCTTAATTCTACTGCTATTGTACAGAAAACTTCAGAAATTTCTTTGTATTGATAAACTATATGAAAGGAGATTATAATTCTATTTGAAAATCAAATTGGCTTACAACCTTGTCTATTTTGGGCTATAAAATTTTCATAAAAGGATATTAGCAAAAATATGAATTATTCATATTTAAAATATTAGTGACTACCACAGCTCTTTGACAGTCTGGCAGGAATTCATGTCATTAAAAAAATTATTTCCAAAGAATCTGTGACAAATCTCATTTTCAATACAGATTTTTAATTAAGAAAGAAAAAACCCTTTACAGCGCTGAATTTTGCAACAGAAAACAACAAAACCGCAGGAATGATATTTCTAATACCTTGAGGTTTGTCGGTTGGTTCAGTCATAAACACATGACCACGAATGAAAATCATTTCACAATGAAATAATATGTTCACTGAAGTATACAATTTATCCCGCTTTTCCATGGCTGCCTTTGAAAGAGATAAGGCATGGGTTTGTTTGCCCACAGCACTTGGCAAGCGTGAGTTACTTCAAGGCATTTACATATTTGTTGTATTGCAAGAAGATGGTGATAGACCGACCATGCCAGAAAAACGTCACTGACAGTTATGTAATTAGCAGTCATTGTCTATTGAGCATGCAGCACTTTTACAAAAGACTTCGTTCACTCTAGTGTTGTAAAAACTATCAAACTCACATTATCAAATTCTGGTTTTTGGGGGTAACGGCGCTATGATAAACGGTCTCTGCTCTTTAGCTATTAAAGACGAACAAGTTATCAGAGAAGCTTCTAGAATCATAAGGAGTTTCAAGATTACAGGTCTTAAAATTCATAATGACACGTTCCAAAAGTGAGGCCACCACGTTGATCTGTCCTGGGAAAATACTGCTGCAAGAATCACTGGCTATTTGGAGGACACCAACGAGCAAAGTTGGCTGCTGCTTGTTCCTGCCTCCACTGTCCCTCTCGAAGTGACTGACTGGGTGATTCGCTTCTCGAAATCACACAAATCGAGTTTGACTCTGAAAATCCTAACCGCAGAAGCTAGGGGGTTAACAGATTTATCTGACAGCCTTGGAACGGCCATTACAATTTAAGTAGGGTTTACTGCAATTCATTAGGACTCAAAAGATATAAAATACGTTATTGCCTATCTCAAAAACTTTTAGTGGTTCCAAAGTAGGGCCTGTAGACTCAAATTCCTTTAAGGCCCAGGTGGGTAAAAATAATACCTAACACTTATTAAGTGCTTACGATATGCCTTGTGCTATGCACTGTGCTGACATGGGTTTTATCCTATCCCATGTGGCAGAGACTATTCCTATTTTACAAATGATGACACTGAAGCTCAAATATTTAAGTGACTTAATTAAGTTTGCAGACCTAATAGGTGACAACACCAGGATGTGGAACGATGCAGTCGATCTTCTGAGCTTGTATGCCTAACCACCATGTAACTGCCTATAAAAGGTAAGAAGACTGTCTTAACTTCTAGAATAACCCAACAAAAACTGGTGAGCGCTACAGTGAACTGGAAAGTACGAGTTTCCTTTAAAGACATCAAATCTTAAAATTTTTGCTGCTGAAAGGACAGTCTATGGGAAGAAATGATCTGAGGGCTGCCACTCTATGATCTGTGTGAGACAGAGTCCAAAATGGCATTTCAGGGCTGCCAGGCCCTTGCGTCTACCCATTCATCAAACTTTTTTATTCTGCACAAGTTCTGTGTTTTAGTCAACGTTAGTGCTCATGGTTTAAAAGCTGTGCCCAGGGTTTCCATAATATGTGCCTTCGTCACTCATAACATTCCTCCTGTCTAACAGATTCTTCCTACAGCTTTCTGACTTTCTTAAAATTATATACTCTCAAAGCCAACTCAACTAGGAAGGTTTCCCTGGTCTGAGGGATTTAGTCTCTCCCTCTGTTGTTTTTTAATTGGCCCTCTTCACATTCTACCTTGAATGGCACCTGGGTAAATGTCCTGTCTTCCCACTGGAACAAGCTGAGGGCAGGTCCAGTTTCTCATCAATTTCTATTGACCTTATGCTCACTTCCTCTCTCTGAAATACCTAAATATGGCTCCTGTTACACCTTTTGTGGACTTAACGTCTCCCAGTCTTTGACTACAGGTATTGATGTGTTTGTTATACATCACTGTTAGATTCCTACTCCTCCAGAGAAGGTATCATGTTGAATTCTTCTTTGCCTCACCTACAGCATCTACCAGAGTACATTTTGCACATGGTAAGTGAGTGAGTGAATGAAAGAATAAATAAAATTGTCACATGGTAAGATAGCTGGGAGGCGTGGCTCAGATTTATCCCAATTATGGATATTAAAGGGACAATAAAACACTGAAAAATATTATTTACTAACATTTACTGAGTAGTTGCTAGGTACCGAGTACTGTGCTAAGCATTTTACATGCATTATTTTCTTTTTTATACAAAAGAAGAAGTTGAAATTCAGAGATGTCAGATAATATTCTCAGGGTAACACAGCTGGTGGGGTGGTGGATCCAGGACTGGAACTTAGATCTGTATGATTCTAGTAGCTTGGTTCTTAACCACTATACGATGCCACTAATAAAATATAGCTTAAGAAGCCAAGGAGCCTCTCATTCTCTCAGCTTGGCTATTAATAGTAGGAACCAACTTAAGATACCAGTTATAAATATTATATGCACATACCTGCTCCATTTCTGGCCAGGGGTCAGAACACCTGAGTTCTAGGACCAGTTCTGCCACTATCGAGCTGTGTGATCCTGACTATGTTACTAAGTAAATTTCCCCAACTGGAGAAAGTAGGTTGGATGATTTTTAGGGTCCCTTTAACATTCTGTGACTATGATTTATGGACAACCTCCAGAACGTGTGGCATATCAATATCTAACATGTTGTTTAAGTACAGTGAAATTTGAAATTTCTAATCCTTAGTAATTTTTTTCCTGTCCAGATACTTTAAATGACACGTCTAATTTTTAAGGCACATTATTATACCATATGATGAATACATCACATAAGGCTAAATGACCACCACTGCATGCCAAAAAAGCAATTAGAAGATTGAATCAAGGAATTAAGGATTAATGTGGATGTGTTATACCTGTCAGCAGTAATAAGTGTTTTGACAAGGACAGAATAAAGTCTGACAGTATGTACAAATACTAATCTGATATACGAGTGAAATATTAAAAATGCAAACAACTGCACATTAATCACTAACATTCCCTACTAAAACACTTTTCAGGCTATTCTTATCAAAATCCATCTATAAACAAAGGAGTCTTTTTCAACAGCTTGCATGACGTGGTATTTGCAGTTTAATGAATGTTTATATTGATATGAAATTTAGTTTTTAGTCACATTAGTAAAACAGAATTAATTTAGTAAGCATGGAATTAAGTCACCCTGATGGCTTGGCTCACAGCTAATCAAGTGTGTTGATTCCATCGGATCAACAAAAATTAAGATTCCAGATCTCAGAAACGGATTCTCTGATTTTTGTTTAGACTTGGGAAGAGACAGAAATAAAAATCATATTCTTTCCTTACTTACTTTTTGGTTTTCATAAAATGATAAAGGAAAAAATACATTAACTGACTTTACTTGCTGGTAGAATTCATATTAATAAAAAAAATTCAGCTGGTGGACACTCGCAAAACCATGGTTAAACTGCATTGGAAGTAAATTCAAAGAGAATAAAGTATTACAAGTGGAAGTAGGTAAAAGAATAAGACATAATATTCACAGAATCGATATGCTGCTTCTGAGGTGTTCTAATTGTAAACCTAATTTTCCTGTCATTTCAAATGTTTTCCTTTGTTGAAATGTCTCCACGTTCAGTCCTGTTCTCATTTTCTCACCACACACATAACACGCTCACGTACACACACATTTAAGACCTATGGTATGATATCCAGCTTCACTGTATTTTGCTGCTATTTTAATGATGTGGCATTGACTTGGGGAAGCTGCATTGTGATAGCTGTAGTTTTGCTACCTATTTTTTCACAGGTATTCAGGTCCCAGAAAAATGAGAATATTATCTCTCTTTTTTTTGCAACATATAATCATGCTTTGCCCTGAGCCGGCCAATAAATGTGAATGTTAATAGGGGGTGACTTTGAACAGATTATCTTTAAAAGTTGGTTCCTGATAGTACTTTTTCCAAACATGAAATGGATTATCTATTAAATAATTGCCATAATTAGATTTTTAACAACCCTTTCTCTATAGCACAGTATAAAGAAAAACCTAACCAGTATATGTATATCATATATTAATTTAAAAAGTGGGGCCACTTTCCTGACCTCAAAAAGTACTGCTAAGTGTGAGAGACGAATGTCCCTGCCAGATCAGTTGACTTTCCGTCTTGCTTAAACCCCGCCCTGTGCTGTCGTTCAAGCCATTCCATCCATCCAGACTGCTGGCCAACATCCACCATTTCTGCAAGATTGGGCTGAAAACTCAGCACCTACAAGAAGCCATCCCAGGTCATCCAAGGCCACTCCAGGACTAAGAGAGCAACCTTTAGCAACCACTGCCTCGCTCAAGGCCCCCGCTCTCATGTTGTTGCTCAATTCACTTAATCTCAAGTTCCTCTTCCGTCAAATGGAGCTAACGATACCTTCCTCTTGTTAGGTGGCTCAAAGGAGTTAACATAATTATGCACAGTATATAGCTATACGTATAAAGTATGGCACGCAGTACTTGGTAAAAAGCAGCTATCATCGTCATGCCATTTCTCCCAGTTTCCACTTCGCCTTAGAACTGTTTTTTGTTCTACCTTGAAGAACCTGTTCAACTCAAAAAATAAACTAATTGAGGGCATGAACCGTATTTTTAAAATCTCTATTAAAGGATTAAAATGTATTAGTTAAGAAATTCAGTTTCTAGGAGAGAAGTTTATTGATGGCTAACGGGGTGGGGAAAATGTGGTCTCAATGCCAAACTTCCACATGTCACATCAGCACTGCCACTGGGTATCCGACCGTTTTCCCCACTTTTGTTCCCTGCTTTTATCAGGGAGTCTGACTGACCGTAAACACTGTGAGTAAACTTTCCCTGGCACCTAAGACTGTGCTGTTCCAATAACAGAGTTCGTGGGTAAATGGGTATTTGTTTCTTCTTTTCCAAATTGTGCATAAAGTAAATCTCTAAATTTGGGGGCAGAGAGGTATAAACCGAAGCTCAAGGTATAGCAGAGAGATAAAAACAAGTAGAAAAAGGTAGAAAAATCAAGATCTTGGTATTTACTCTCCATGCTGGTCCACTCCAAATCACATTTATGCAAACTGTGATCTCTGCAATGCAGCTGATAGATCGATTCAATTAAAAGGTAAATGTGCCAGGCCTCTCGCTGGCAACGGGGGTCTAAAGGGCTGCAGTGGCACAGTGCCTGCCCTGGTGGAGCTTCCTTCAGGGCAATCTAGCTGATTGCAACTGTGACTAAATTAGAGCCACATGCGATCACAGAGCTCTGGGGGTGGGAGGTGGAGGGAGGCAGAGAAAGTGCCAGCAATTCTGCTAGGGAAGGACTTTACCTTCCGGAGGATGACTAGGAGTTTATTAGGAGAAAGAGGAAGGGCGGAGAATTTCTGGCAGAAGGAAGAGCGTGAATGCAGAGGTGTGAAGGCGCGCATGGCTTTTTGGAAAATTGCCGAAGAAGTTCATTGCGGATGGAGCCTAGGAAGTGTTCGGTGGACTGAGATAGAAGAGGCCATAGAGGAATATGAAATCCGGGTCTCTCGCCAGCCCCTTCGCACTCTTCCTGGCCATTACTGGGATTATCACTACCTGCTGAGAAAGGATGCTCAGATGCTCAGGTGGAACTCGACACGTGCACATCACCCCTTCATCAAGACACAGTGCAAAGCATCCCAAAAGGACACCCACAGACCTTTCTCTATCAGGGGCTCACAGTGCTCTTTTGTTACACTATTGGTCAAAACTGTTACACCAAGTGAACATTAAATTAAAACATTTATTTCTGAAACTTCAATCATAAAACTAAATCAAGAAGCGCTATGAAAAGTAACTGTCAGCAGAAAGAATAAAAGTGCAGATATGGCAATATTCTTAATGAAGAATCAAATGTTAATAGATCCAGCATAATAAATGACTTTCTGCTATGATTATTATACCATTCACAGCCTATTCTAAGTAACAGAAGCATGGTCAAAACGCTGAATGAAGAGCTTATTTGACTTGTTGCAAACACATGTATGAAATTACTATGCAGAAAAACCTACCTGGATATTTTAGAGATTGAGTCATTCTGGATAATAGAGTTTTCCCAGAAACCTGGACATTAACCCTATAAGGACTAAGCCTTTCCTATTTTGAGGATTTTTAAAATTAATGTGAGATCTCTTAAATATCCATTTCTTTATTTCTCACCCAGATTATAATATACTAAACATAATTTAACACTGTCTTGATGTCACGTGATCACCATTATGATGATCAGCTTTCACAGTATGCTGCAGATAAACAGAGGTGCAAATGTATGTTTGAATATGTATATTATAGCTATAGCCCTAGGGATTCCTTTTTTCTTTCTTCCTTTCTTTTTTTCTAAGAAGTCACCAATGCCAGCTTGCTTTTTGCTTATTTGTCTCTTTACATAAAAGCAACCTAAAGACATGCAGCTGCCAGAGAGTAACACGGCCATTTTTTTGTTTGTTTGTTTGTTTGTTTTCCCCTGTAAAATCCATCAACGATGCAAAGATCGCAGTGACTCCCCAATATCTTCTCTCCTGTTGCTATCAGGGCGCTGTGACCCATCAGCTTCAAGCACTGCCTGATTTGTATCACCAGTTCCATGGACCACAGACATCTTCTTGACAGTTCGTGATAGTTCTCCTATGTCTCTTGAAGTTTGTGGCCAGAAGAGCCTCCAAAATTTCAAGAATTTTGAAAATAGTGTTTGGGAGTAATTTTGTTATAAAGTCTATATATACTTCATCAGGCCCAAATGACTTTCCTGCATGTGATACGGACTTGGGTTCACATCTTGTGGGGTCTTGGGCAAATCAGTTAGCTTTTCCACATCTCAGCTTCTTCATACGGAAAATAGAGTTTATAATACCAACCTTGCAAGTTACTCGGAAGACTATAAAAGATAATATATGGATGAGGCATTTAACATCGTACCTGGCAAGAAGGAGGTGTTTAAATTTTTATGTTAGGTCAAATCACTTGCAAATGCAATTTTCGTTAGTCAAAGCCAGTTGAATAGCAGCCATTTTATCTGTGTCCACCTTCTAGTTCCCTTCCGCTTTGTTTCAGTGATTCGCGGTAGGGCAGTAGGGAGATTTATATACCCCGACATTTTCTTGTCTCTCCCTCCTGGGTCCTTCCATTCTGTCAGACTTGCTTCCAAAGTATGGGACTTGTATATTCCAGCCTGCGCATCAAAGTTGGAACCAAGCTCCAAGGTGACGGATACAGATGGTGGAAGGTTCAGGGTAAAAAGCCATTTAAAAAAGGTAAATATTCTATGGAAAACTTTCTGCTTATACAGTGAAGAGAAAGCTATCTTATAG
Organism: Pteropus vampyrus; assembly: GCF_000151845.1. Classification (NCBI taxonomy): domain Eukaryota; kingdom Metazoa; phylum Chordata; class Mammalia; order Chiroptera; family Pteropodidae; genus Pteropus; species Pteropus vampyrus. The sequence goes on from NW_011888827.1 coordinate 4,725,069, forward strand.
GTGAACATGCTTAAGAAATGTTCCTAAATGTGCTTTTCCATATCTCTGTTACCGTGAAGCCTCTGTGTTCACTAGCGATGCTCACAGTTATTTGCTAGATTAAAATTTCCTTAATTTTATAATCAAGAGGACTAAGGGAGAGAAAATGAGAGTGGACAGCAGGCAGAAGATGCTTTTGCAGGACCATGGGGGTCCCCAGGCGGTCATCCAGGTCCCTCCCAGGCTATCTGGAATCCGCAGAGCAGGCCTGCTGTCCTGAGACACGGGACTTCTTATGTGACCAAGCCGAATACATCCGCATTCCTTTTGGCCTTTTCCTCAAACAGTTTGATTGTGTTAACTCAACGCCTCCCTCAGAGCTTGCTTCAGAAAGTGAAGTATGTAAAAGGGATTAAAATATCTCTCTAAATCCGTTTTCTCCCCAAAGCTCCTTTTTCAGTATGACTAAAAATTAACAGTCAGACTGTGTAATGATCTGTCCTTCTCCTGGTTTTACTCATTAGTAGGACCAACTCCCTCTTGGTCCTACGAGCTGTCTGTTGAATTGATTGAGCCTTCGAGGAGCCTTCTGTCAATGGGCGTGGCCTGCTGCACACATCTGGCTGGCCGGGTTTCTTTAAAGAGGCGGCAGGTTCATTAAAAGATACCTAGAACAAATAAAGGCACCGACAAGGAAACAAATCTCGTTATTTCCTTGCTTGGTCTCTGCAGTGGGTTAAACAGTGACCCCCGAAACTTTATGCCCACCCAGACGGTGCCTGTTTGGAAACAGGGCCTTTGCAGAAGTAATTACTTAAGACCAAGTCACGCTGGATTAGGGTAGATCTGGTGTCCTTAAGAGGAGATGTCAAACAGAGGTGACACAAAGAAGAGAACTCCAAGAGGATGGAGACAGAGGCGGAGACTGGACTACGGAACTACAAGCCAAGAAATGCCAACGCTGGTTGGCAGCTACCGGAAGCTGGGAGCGGCGCGTGGAGCAAATCCTCCCTCAGGGCCTCCTGAAAAAACACACCCTTCCAGCCTCCAGAAGTGTGAGAAGGTAAATCTCTGTTGTTTTACACCACCAAGTTCACGGTAATTTGTTATGGCGGCCCTGGTCCCCAGCCACAGTCTGACCCCGAATGGAATGGCCGGAGAGGACCGATTGGCTGCCATCCTTTTCTGCTGTTTTGGAAATGATCACGAAGTATAATACTGAAGTATAATACTGCGACTAATACCAATCCCTCGGGGTGTTTCTTTTATTTGGGGGTTGTTCAAACTACTTTCGTTTGAGAAATAAGCCACATATCAAATAGCATGCCAAATGTCAATGGGGGAAATTCACTTACTTATGGGAGTTTTGTGATCGTCATAAAATTCATGACATTCATAAAACTGGAAATAGTCTTAGACTATAGACATAGTATACGTTTTACATCAGGTTTCCTAGGAAACAGATTCTGAGACTCCAAGACTTGTGTGCAGGAGGTTTATTGAGAAGTGCCCTCAGTAATGACATCTGTGTGGGGTGATGGAAGCAGAGATGGGCAGAGGGAGAAGTTAGTCTGTGATGTGGTTGTAACAGAGGCCTCTGCCTGAGTGGGGTGGTCCTTTGGAGTTGTACCAAATCGAGGCAAGAGGCCAAGCCCTCGAACATCCCCATGGATGCCGGTTGTTACCAAACAGGTGGTATAATGCTGGGTGCGGCAGCTTCTTTAAGCAGAGGGCAATTCCTGGAGAGCGACTCAGCAGTGAGCTGTGAAAATAAGAGACTCAGCTCTGAAGGGGCATCTAGGCAGCACATCCCAGCCCCACCGCGTATTCGTAATTCTAATAAAAAAAAAAATACCGTTGTCAGCTAAGAAAGTGACTTTGCCCAGACTCACAGACAATATGTTATGGCCCAAATAAGGTTATTAGACATGCCCACTTTTGTTTCTCACGAGGTTTTATGAAGCTGCGGCATTATCGCCATCACTAATCTTTCCGTGAGAATGCTTGCTCTTCTGAACCACGGTTTTCCTCTTTAATTTTCCTGCCTTGGCTAGCAACCGTGAGGGTAATTTTTCTCTTCAAAAAAAGGGCAAGAATTCTGATCTCAGTGCTAACTCCACGGCTAGGTCAATAGTCTAAAGAACCGAGAAAGTGCGGCTTACCCTTCACACTTACTTTTTTCCCCAATGACTCAATGCATCTTATTTTCTGTTAGGTCATGAAGCTTCCTGGGAAAGAGCTCGTCCTTATTTTGCATGCCAGCGCAGTGGAAGATAAGATAATTAATACTGCTGAGGTTTTATAAAAAGTCCAAAGGAATGGCAGAGAAGATACCAGTTACTTCTGTTTGTCCGCTCAGTCATAGTCTCTTTCGGTAAACTGCCAATTTGTGTGGCCTTTCTCTAATAACGGCAACGATTATTCATTGACCACTTATTATTTATTGAGCATTCCCTTGGGCAGAGAGAGTATTGGAACTAAAAAGCAGTTACTGGAAACTGTGCTAAATACCAATACAGGCTCCAAGTATTAGCAAGATGACACAATCTTTTGAACCCAGAACGCGATTAAGTCATATTTAGTTGTAAAGCAACTGCTATGAACTAAACCTTTTGCGGTACGAGGTAACAAAACTGTAGCACCACAGCACAGACATCCAATTCGAAAAAAAGAAACCAATGATGATGCTTTCCTTATATAAATTCCGAACCTAACACTAGCTACCGGCAAGTGTTGTCTACCGGCAAGCTCATTCTGTTCTAAGCAAGTAGAAACTAATCATATTACCTAACTTAATACCTTAATAGTTGACGGTTTCATTTCTTAGGCTAAAAAAATAAAGCGGCAGATATTCTGGACTGGTTCTGACCCGCAGAGAACTGAACGAGAATGCGATGATGAACTACCAAAGGCGTGACCATGCTCTTTTAGAATTTATAATGCTGGACAAATGCAATCCATTCATCCTGCAGACACTTTTTTAAAGCACATACTTGGAGTAGGACTGTTTCAGGCACTAGGCATAACGCAGCGAACCAGACAGATAAGATCTTTCCCATCACAGAAGGGAAAAGAATGATTAAGAAACAAATAACTATGTGACCCAATCACAAAGACAAAGTGGTCAGCAGTTTATCAGAGTACGTGAAGCGGCACCACGAGTGAAAAACCAACGAATGGACTCGGGAAATGTAGGATCTGTCGAAGTCGTGCGTATAAAGTTAAAGCAGAGGTTTTGTTTGTGTGTTTGTTTTTCTAGCCTTAATTCTGCTGCTCGGGTGTAGGAATGGAGTAGACAGTGAACTGGGTCAGTTGGATTTAACCAAGGTTAGAGTGAGAATGAGAGGAGAGAGGTGTGAGAGAGAGGTGAGGTAGTTCAGGGTGTACACAAGGAAACAGAAAGTAGAGCGAGGAGAAAATTAAGACCGTGAGGGAGGTGATCACCTCTGAAAAAGCATTAGGATCCAGAGACTGTAGGTCCCAATGGAGACCAAAGCATCGTTGAAGTAGAGATTCACAGAGTTAGCAAACTAGAGGTACAGAGGGGAGGAGTCAGAGAATAGGATAAACAAAAATCAAGCACTTGGAGGCAATGATGGCAGAGGAGCTAGACAAGCACACCCCCTACTCACAGGTCTAATGGCGTAAGGGCTAAGGGGACCACTGCTTGAGAGAAATGTGGGGGGAGTTGGCTCCTTGGGTTTCAATCAGAGCAAAAGAGGTGAAGAGAACATTCCCACTGGTTGAAGAGGCTGGAAACATAGGAGTTTGCCTAATGACACTGTGAGCTTCTAATGCAAAGTGGGAGAGTCTGGGGGGCAAGAGAAAAGTAGGCAGTCGGGTCACAAAAAGAGGGGAACTGAGTGTGATGGATTCAGACGAGTAAACTAGCACTTAGGACAGTGGGTTTCAAAAAGTTCGGGAAAGATACAGGTAAAATCCTAACGCTAGAGAATCAAAAATCATGTTGTTCCAGGGACAGGAAAGTTTAAAATATGGAATCTGAAACACAATACGAGTGGTAAGAAAGGAATTTTGTGTAGTTTCTAATGGATGGCAGTAAGATAAGGTAAAGTATCAGGCTTGCTGCAGGGGAGCAAGTTCTTGGAGTGGACCAGAAACGTGGGGAATGGAAGGATGAAACAGACAGCTGGCTCCTGAGAGCCTAGGAGCAGCAAGTGATTTAACTCTAGATAGAAAAAAATGGTCATTTACAGGCAAGTCCACTATGGTGCATGAGTGAAGTGCTCCAGCAGCTGGGCGGGGCACAGCCACAAAGAATCATCCATAAGAAAGATTTGCTCCCCAGCATCCCCACCGAGAATCGTCGGATATTAAGTGGTGAAGGGAAGGTCACTACTGCTGACGAGACAGATCCTCTGACTACAGCTTTAAAAGACAACACGTTATGTATGAGAATTCAAAGAAATTAAATACGGGAGTAAAATTAAGTAGGCAGTTGGTATACAAGTTTAGCCTCTGAATATGATGCTACCTAGATTCAATTTTTAACTCTGCCACCTACTGTGTTAACTAGAGCGCATTTCTTAACTCTATGCTCACTGTCCTCGTTCATAAAATGGTAATAATTATAACATCTACTTCATCAGGTTGTTGTGAGGATAAAATAAGTTGATACTTCTAAAGCATTTAAGATATTGCCTGGCACAGTATCTTAGCAAAAGTGTTTAATAACTGTTAGCTATTGTTATTTGGTTAGCTATTGTTAAATGGTCTGTTTGACTTACCATACATTTTTACTAAACTATATCTTATTCTTATAACTTAGCCTAAATCTCGTAATTTATGACGGAACAGCCCAGGGGCCTATATGTGGCTCTGGTGTGACTCAGACCTTGAAGAAGCTCTCGTAGGCAGGTTCTAGATTCAGCACACTCTGGTGTGAAAAGCAGAATTGAGTTTGAATCCTGGCTCTACCACTTACAGATCATGTTACTTTAGGTAGCGAGACTCATATTTTTAGGCCCAAGTCTCTTCAGCTGTAAAAAGGGAATAATAATAGTGTCAATAACTCATAAGATTTTTGCAGTGAGTAAACTAAGAAGCTTCTTTCATGTACATGGTATATTGTGGGTATAGGGTAAGCATTCAATAAATGGCAACCTTAATTAAAGATACATGTAACTTGCCTGCTTATTATAATTGAACACCATAAATTTTTAGTTTGCTATTTCAATTTCCTTTTTTTCTCCTTTCTTACATGTCCTGAAAGAATTTTAAAAAATCACTAAAATGAAATACCGTGACATGAAAATACTTGTGATGGTCATTTTCCATTTAGAAGGGAATTACCTTGCTACTTAACTGCATCTCTCAACCATAGATCTTTGTACATTGAAACTATCATTCACGTTATTGCCAGAGCTGGGGCAGGGCAGCCAGGGGTCAGTGGTCAGATGAGAGGCAGAGATGAAGCATCGAGGAGTGGATACGAAGCAAGCATCACAAGCAAAAGGAATTAGAGGATGGATAGTCAGTTGTGGGTATAGAAGCGATATGTACATTATAATAACAGACACTTTTTGAGTACCTCATGTTTCCCTTTCCTATACAAGTAGAAGAGTCAGGACTTGAACCCAGGCCTGTCATGACTCTGATGCTTGGCTCTGTCCCCATCTCCATAGTAGCTTCTAGAAGTTGAGATGCTATAAGAGACAGCAAGACACACGGCCTTTCACAGTCCAAGGCTCAGAATCCACATTCTAAGATGTTTGAAAGAATGAGACGAGACCAAAACGAATGTCATGTCATGAGGAAATGAAGAAGGAGCCCCCAGAGGATTTCCAGCCCCCCTCAGCACTGTCCTCTGACTCCTGGTGATAGGAGATGATCTACCCAACGGCTTGGTGGTGGCAAGAGGTGACTGGCAGCTCCTCACCCGGATGAGGCTCGCAGGGCAGAAGCCATTAGCACCAACCGATGATGAGAAAATCCTATAGTTTTGTCTAGTTTGCCCTGACCCCCAAACAACTCTGATCCAGACTGCAGTTTATTTTAAAAAAGACCATGCCCTATTTCCACAGAACCTGAACACTTTTAAAAACAGAAATATAAACTAATTTCTCCAATTCTAGCAACCACACGCCCTCAAAATTTTTGTGACCTTAGCTTTCCCCCCTTTATTTACCACATAAAAAGGAAGTTAGGACCTATTAATCTCTGTAAATAGCTCTATATTTTCTGAGATCACCTGAGAAGACTATATGAATAAGATGAAATTACTATTTGTCAGAGAACTGAATCATAATGTTTTTCTTGCTGTTGGTTTTAAAGTTGCTTAATGACTTAACAGCAGGTAGCCATAGTAATTTTAAAGTGTCTTCTTCACTGATAACAATTTCTATGGACTTTTTTTTAAGCACCTAACAGTTGACAAAATTCTTTAAAATCTCACTTGTAAAAAAATCTCGCTTGACACTTATGGCTACTTTGTGGGGGTGGTTAGAGGAGTATTTACTATTGAAACTTTATAAATGACAAAACTCTGAGAGTTAAGAGTCTCGAGGACACAAAGTCGCTGTGTTATGATGGCAGATGCAAGATATGAACATGGAAATGCCAACTTCTGGGCCCGTCATAGCCCATATCCATACCTTCCCGACAGGCTTGCTCTCCACTCCCCACTCCGTCCACACCCCACTGTCCTTTCTACTGGAGGAATTTTCTCAGGAGATCACGTGGGCTCTGGGCTTCATCGTGGCCATCCACTGGCATTCATGAGATACTTATTCCTATTTATTAAAGCATAGTGACAAATCTGTTGACAAAAATTCTAGATCTGAGTCCTCTCTCTTCTCACAATTCTGAACATTATTGTGAATATGAAAGATGTGAGACTGAGAGGCTGAAGGGACATGTAAAAGGAAGAGGTGCAAGGAAGGGAGAAAATCGGACCCTAGCATCCTTTGTCTCTCGTACTTTCTTTCAAGAAAGATTTGCTCCCCAGCATCCCCACCGAGAATCGTCGGATATTAAGTGGTGAAGGGAAGGTCACTGCTGCTGACGAGACAGATCCTCTGACTACAGCTTTAAAAGACAACACGTTATGTATGAGAATTCAAAGAAATTAAATACGGGAGTAAAATTAAGTAGGCAGTTGGTATACAAGTTTAGCCTCTGAATATGATGCTACCTAGATTCAATTTTTAACTCTGCCACCTACTGTGTTAACTAGAGCGCATTTCTTAACTCTATGCTCACTGTCCTCGTTCATAAAATGGTAATAATTATAACATCTACTTCATCAGGTTGTTGTGAGCATAAAATAAGTTGATACTTCTAAAGCATTTAAGATATTGCCTGGCACAGTATCTTAGCAAAAGTGTTTAATAACTGTTAGCTACTGTTATTTGGTTAGCTATTGTTAAATGGTCTGTTTGACTTACCATACATTTTTACTAAACTATATCTTATTCTTATAACTTAGCCTAAATCTCGTAATTTATGACGGAACAGCCCAGGGGCCTATATGTGGCTCTGGTGTGACTCAGACCTTGAAGAAGCTCTCGTAGGCAGGTTCTAGATTCAGCACACTCTGGTGTGAAAAGCAGAATTGAGTTTGAATCCTGGCTCTACCACTTACAGATCATGTTACTTTAGGTAGCGAGACTCATATTTTTAGGCCCAAGTCTCTTCAGCTGTAAAAAGGGAATAATAATAGTGTCAATAACTCATAAGATTTTTGCAGTGAGTAAACTAAGAAGCTTCTTTCATGTACATGGTATATTGTGGGTATAGGGTAAGCATTCAATAAATGGCAACCTTAATTAAAGATACATGTAACTTGCCTGCTTATTATAATTGAACACCATAAATTTTTAGTTTGCTATTTCAATTTCCTTTTTTTCTCCTTTCTTACATGTCCTGAAAGAATTTTAAAAAATCACTAAAATGAAATACCGTGACATGAAAATACTTGTGATGGTCATTTTCCATTTAGAAGGGAATTACCTTGCTACTTAACTGCATCTCTCAACCATAGATCTTTGTACATTGAAACTATCATTCACGTTATTGCCAGAGCTGGGGCAGGGCAGCCAGGGGTCAGTGGTCAGATGAGAGGCAGAGATGAAGCATCGAGGAGTGGATACGAAGCAAGCATCACAAGCAAAAGGAATTAGAGGATGGATAGTCAGTTGTGGGTATAGAAGCGATATGTACATTATAATAACAGACACTTTTTGAGTACCTCATGTTTCCCTTTCCTATACAAGTAGAAGAGTCAGGACTTGAACCCAGGCCTGTCATGACTCTGATGCTTGGCTCTGTCCCCATCTCCATAGTAGCTTCTAGAAGTTGAGATGCTATAAGAGACAGCAAGACACACGGCCTTTCACAGTCCAAGGCTCAGAATCCACATTCTAAGATGTTTGAAAGAATGAGACGAGACCAAAACGAATGTCATGTCATGAGGAAATGAAGAAGGAGCCCCCAGAGGATTTCCAGCCCCCCTCAGCACTGTCCTCTGACTCCTGGTGATAGGAGATGATCTACCCAACGGCTTGGTGGTGGCAAGAGGTGACTGGCAGCTCCTCACCCGGATGAGGCTCGCAGGGCAGAAGCCATTAGCACCAACCGATGATGAGAAAATCCTATAGTTTTGTCTAGTTTGCCCTGACCCCCAAACAACTCTGATCCAGACTGCAGTTTATTTTAAAAAAGACCATGCCCTATTTCCACAGAACCTGAACACTTTTAAAAACAGAAATATAAACTAATTTCTCCAATTCTAGCAACCACACGCCCTCAAAATTTTTGTGACCTTAGCTTTCCCCCCTTTATTTACCACATAAAAAGGAAGTTAGGACCTATTAATCTCTGTAAATAGCTCTATATTTTCTGAGATCACCTGAGAAGACTATATGAATAAGATGAAATTACTATTTGTCAGAGAACTGAATCATAATGTTTTTCTTGCTGTTGGTTTTAAAGTCGCTTAATGACTTAACAGCAGGTAGCCATAGTAATTTTAAAGTGTCTTCTTCACTGATAACAATTTCTATGGACTTTTTTTTAAGCACCTAACAGTTGACAAAATTCTTTAAAATCTCACTTGTAAAAAAATCTCGCTTGACACTTATGGCTACTTTGTGGGGGTGGTTAGAGGAGTATTTACTATTGAAACTTTATAAATGACAAAACTCTGAGAGTTAAGAGTCTCGAGGACACAAAGTCGCTGTGTTATGATGGCAGATGCAAGATATGAACATGGAAATGCCAACTTCTGGGCCCGTCACAGCCCGTATCCATACCTTCCCGACAGGCTTGCTCTCCACTCCCCACTCCGTCCACACCCCACTGTCCTTTCTACTGGAGGAATTTTCTCAGGAGATCACGTGGGCTCTGGGCTTCATCGTGGCCATCCACTGGCATTCATGAGATACTTATTCCTATTTATTAAAGCATAGTGACAAATCTGTTAACAAAAATTCTAGATCTGAGTCCTCTCTCTTCTCACAATTCTGAACATTATTGTGAATATGAAAGATGGGAGACTGAGAGGCTGAAGGGACATGTAAAAGGAAGAGGTGCAAGGAAGGGAGAAAATCGGACACTAGCATCCTTTGTCTCTCGTACTTTCTTTCTTTCCCAGTTGCAGACACTTAGGGAAACCTCCCAGCGGCTAGTGAACCACAGCCGGAAAAGGAAAACCACCAAATCAATCTGGGTGTGTTTCTTCATGAAAAAAGGGAAGGTGGGAACTCTTATTCAAGAAAGTGGCTTTTCTTGATATTTCTTCCAAAATATGCATCTGGGAAATCTGTGAAGGAATGTGGGAGGAGAGAAGGGTACAATGGACAGGGTAGCGTATGAGCTAAGTGTTAGCTCACCGCCATGGAGTAAGAAGGCAGATCCTGAACTGTGTTTTGCAGTTTTCCATCTGTATATTTTCTTATGAATTAGAGAAGAGTCACTCAGGCACTGAGAACCGATGGACAGAAATCAGCTGACACTGGAAGATCTGTCAAGAACTCATCTTAGCATGACTGGCCAAAGGCACCTAGTATTCCATGAAAAATGACCAGAAACTTTGGGCGAGGTTCCTCAGGGGGAAAAGTTCAATTGTGGTTGCTTCTTCAATATGTCTGCAAGAGCTCCTGGTTCTTCTTAAAACAATCAGCGTAAAACAGCCCCGCCTCTGCTCTGTGCCTTTTATTTGAAAAGCAATAGGTTTCTAGATACTGCAGTATTTTCTGACAAGAGGGTCTGTATCTATCTCACTTGAATTTTAGGAATTTGTGAACATGAACCCAATCTGAACTATCATCATCACAATTCATCCCACTCGAGCAGATGGTCAGACTAAAACCTCTAAAGCTTATTGCTGCAAAGTCTTAGTAACAAGACAGTCATTCAATAAATGTTTATTGAGCATAGCCTATGTGCAAGATACTGTAGCCATGCCAGATTTCTTATTACTCAGTGTGCTGTTCCACATAATGAGAAGGTTGGTTTTGCTGAATTCCTAATAAAGAGACACCTCAAATCTTACCTCAACCACTTCTAACAACATAAGGAAAAAACAAGAATCTGTTCTGGTTACAACTCTATCTCTACTCATTCTTAGGTCATTTGGCTCGATGAATTAGTTTTTGTTAAAACAAACAAACAAACAAACAAATACACTTTGGTTTGTTTACTTGTATATCTACACATCAAATATTTATTGAGAACCTACAATGCACCAGGCACTGCCTATATGCAGCCAGAGCTGCAGGCTTCGGCAGCATTAGGGCAGAATTTTGCATTAACCAAGAATTATCTTGTTGCAGATCTACTGATAAAGTAGCTAACACTTCCTGCCTTTGCTCTAGAATAGGGTCAGTCCCTATATTCAGTGTTTCACACGGCACAGACCAAGACGAATTCCCATCATGTAACTAAAATGATGAAATAGGGGTCATAGAAAGTACAGGAAAAGGAGCTAAGGTGGCATCACTGTTGGTAAATGCCTCAGGAACTATTCCCAGGGTAACCTGACAACAGGTTGAACTGTTAAGAGCATGTCTTCTAGGGCCATCTAGTGTTGAGTTTTTTCCCGCTTTAGCTCTTAGGGAGTTTCTACAACTAGAAAGGAAAAAAAAAAAAAATCCCGTGGCACTGCAACTACTGAAGTGAAATTCTTCGGTGGCGGAAGATATAGGGTCTTGGGAAAGGATGTCCCCCGCCCCCCCCTTTTTTTTTTTGGCTTAAGAGAATACGGTCTCTCAGGAGGGGAAAAGTATAACATACGCCAGGGAGGACTGCGCTGCTCAGTTCTTGTTGCAAATAGCAGGACTTTATTTCTAAAATTTTTTGGAAAAAATTTTAAAAAGGGAAGTCTACTGGACTCTCCTGAAGAAGAGACAGTAAAAGTGGAAGTCAGCAAAAAATTGATCACATAACACAGCGTAAACCTTCCTAAAGTACCTCTCTATCCACTTGTGTGTCTCACTGGTGATGATCTCTCTCTGTGCCGTTCCCTGTTAAAGCCCCTCCCAGAACAGAGCCGTTCTTTTCTGCACGCTCTGCTCCACCAGTCCACTTCCTGACACCTCTGATGCCCTCAACTCTGGCCTCTTTTTTCCCCTCTTTTTCCTAGAGT
>NW_011888827.1:4737482-4750215 GCF_000151845.1 Pteropus vampyrus
CTGCCACCGTGCTCTGTGTCGGAGTGAGAAGCAAACACTGTCACTGCAGCTATGCGTCGATTAAAATCTTTCATTGAGACTGAAATGTCCTTTAGAGTAAAATAACTGACAAGCCATGAAGACCCTCTGCTTTCTTGCCTTGATTTCCATTGTCCACAGTGCCTCCACACACAGCCCCAGCAGCTGCAAGCAGTCTGCTGCTCCGAGCTTTGTGCCGGGCTTGGTGTTTCTCGAAGCGTTCACTCCATTCCACGTGGGTTAGGGCTCACGTCAGTGTCTCTGCCCTCCGCTCCGTCTGGGCTGCTTCAGTTCTCCGAGGCCCACTTGACTTGTCCTGGGTGCTGAGCCAGGATCAGCACCGGCGGCAGTGCCTTCCCATGGGAACATTCTTTTACCATGATTTCACTGTGACCACTGCTTAAGGCCAGCCTGAGTTTCATGTGTGACCACCTGATTGCTCACTGAATCCAAGGCAGTTCCCCTGCGTCAGTATTTGACAACTGTCTTTGCTCTTATGTCATCTCTTACCTATGCCAACATGGGGCGCATGAGAGCCATTCTGTTGACAAGGGCGCTCTCGTCCTTCTCTGACTTAATATCTATCCTAGGCAGCAGTTTGGGACAGCTGTTAGGATGTTGTCAGAATTCTTTTGTCCATAAGAAAAGTGAAATCCACACCACACAGTGCAGTATGTTCACGATGGGGTCATTCCTTTAGATAATCATCAACGCTAACATCTACCAGTGCCCTGCCTCTGACCTCAGAGGGCTCCAGACAGATGCAGCAAAATGTGGGGAACACAATTTGAGACAGCGTGAAGCCTGCCAGCATTCTTTGCTAAACTGGTATGTGTATGCTTACATAACACATGAATTTTAGGTACTAATCATGCATATTTAAAATTTTAAAATCCCAGAGTATAAGCCAACATGACTTTTCTATCCTGAAACAGTTCGTGGTGGGTTGGGGGTGGGGGTGAGTAGCCTCTGTAATTTGGAGCCTGTGCTGCAATACTTGGCTCTTGCCTCGTGGGTTTGTTTATATCTTTGATAACGCACTGAGTTGGAGTCACGCGCTCAGATTTTCAGTCCACTTTGGGGGTCCCTCTAAGGCATGGACACCACTTCTGGAGCTCTGACGCTGAGCATATCCTATCACAGAGCACGAGACCGGGGCAGCCATGATGCTCAGCCTTCACAGATAAGTCTATCGGTGGAGATGCTCACTTTGATGTATGATACCTGAATATAGGGTGCCAACGTCCAGCAACTCAAGAGAAATTCAGAGACGAACAGACATGAAAACAAATGGGACACTACTTTGGTTGACCCATTTCTGAAAATGCAGTGGGGATAAAATCATGACTAACATGACCACCTCTCGTTTTCCCAGTTAACAGCTCTCCAAGAAATTAGTTGTTGTTGTTTTTTTTTAATCATATGTATATATTCATGTTAGTTCAACTTGCAAAAAGCTTCAAAACATGTAAAAAAAAAAAAAAGAAAGACCAAAACGTAAATCAATAAAAGTTAACATCCCATGTGTATAGATGCTAACTGCTCTTTACGGCACTCATTCATTCAGCAAGCTTCCTGAGCACCATTTGTGTGCCAGACACTGAGCTCACCGGGTAGAGCAGTCACAGTGAGAGACACCTAAGAAACAAAGGGTTATGATCCAACAGGACACGGGCTGTGCGACCTTACACTGGTCAAGGACAAACCGCTAGGGCCACGGACCCTCCCAGAGACGACAGTATTTGTCTTGAGAGCTGGGTCTTAAAGGGCAAGTGTTTATTAGTGTGTGTGAGGTGAGAGAGCCTGCTATGCAGCTTGACACGGTTCAAACACAGGGGTCAGAAGCAGGAAAAAGGTGGGAGATACGGCAGGAAAGGCAGAGTGTGGACAGATTTCAAACGGACTTCTGCGCCATTTGTAGGCTAAGGATTTAAAATTTTAAGTATCTTTTTGGTTATGAGAAGCCATAGTTGGGCAGGGGTCTAGGGGTGGGGACGGGAGAGAAGATTTTAAGCACGGCTATAGCATATTAATAATGCCAAACATATACATACAGACATATATAAAGTATACTATATGCTATGTACTTTTCTAAGCGCATTACATGTATAAACATATTTAATATTTATGACAACCTATGAAGTATCCTCCCCTTAAAGAATGAGGAAACTGGGGCACAGAGAGGAGAGACCGAGGTGACCAAATTATTATGTGATAGAGCCAGGTCGGTCTAACTGCAGACCGTACACTTCACCACGACTGGACTGCTGGTCAGATAAGGATCTGGAGGAGAAGGTCCGGAGGCCGCAAAGAGCTACTGGCTTTGCCCCCGACAGACTGCAGCGCCCGGATGTGACAGAGTTCACGTCTATCTGCCTTCGTCGGAAAAAAATGAATACAAACTTTCAGAGGTCTGTTGGTAACCCATAAAATTCAAGACATTAACTTGTATTGTAGAAAGCACTTAGTGATTTTCCCCAAATGGTTCTATCTCGTTTCTGGCTCCTGGTGAAGGAAGCATCATAGTTGTAGAGAACGCGGATAACGGGGCGGAGCCCGTGAAATAAACGCGGTGGATGGTGGAGATGGATACAGCGATAGGAGCTGACCGATACACGCTATTGAAACAAAAACCTACTTATCGGAACTAGAGTGAACTTGATGGGCATGAAGATGACATTTACTTATGTGTGACAGAATGAAATGATAAAGAAGAAAATGAACGCCACGTTCCGACAATTTATGCAATTTCTATCGATGTTAAAAACCACAGTGATTTTCAGAGTGAGGATCAGAGGAAGAGCTGTACCTTACCTTTGCTTGAAAGGGGATTTACAGAAATGATAACAAGAGAGCAGCTCCGAATTGGGTTGGATTCTAGAGGCCATTTCCACATGTGGGTTTTGGGCCGCAGTAATGGTGTCAGAGCCTCTTCTGGTTTCATCTCCCAGTAAACAACCGAACTGCCTCCTCCCCACCTAGCCCTATTCCTCACTTTCACCAGATACTAAGATTTTACATATTTCCTGGAAATAGAATTCCACCTCACAAATGAAGGGGCCGGGGGAGAAAGCAAGCTGCTCATGAGATGAGGCGACGGTTAGTATTTATTTAGTGTTCAGTGGTGAAGGCTGGTGTCTTGGCGGGGGACAGGACATGAGAGACTCTGCAGGTCTCAAGCAACTACATCTGTACTAGATATTTTATGGACTAAAATTGAATCTGGCATATAAAGTGCGTAGATGTGGGGTGGCATGGAGAGACACACAGATACAAGAAAAGAAAAACTAGTCTCTTAAAAGTATAAAACAAAGGGCTTGAATTAAGTAGGATGTTGTGAAGGTAAAGACAAAGGTATGATTCTCGGGACTGAAGACTCACTTACATAAATTTTATTAGCGGTGAGGGAGACAGAAGAGTCAAGAAAACTTCTTAATTCACTCAACACATATTTTAAACATCTAAATTTACCGAGAACTAGCGACACAGACCTGGTCTGAAAAGTACTCTGTCCTCATAGAAAACAGTAGTCAGTATAGTCCAGGTAGATAGTGATGCTAGCGATTAAGAAAAAGAGCAGAAGCAGAAGGGGAAACAAAGTTCTAAAGAACAGGTATTTAAGCTAATGAGTTCGATTTTGAACATGCCGAGTTTGAGGTGCTCAAGGACCATCAGGTGGAGACTTCTAGCAAGCTGGTGGCAGATCAAGAGAATGCACATCCCAAGCATACTGAAGGTGGTTGAAGAATGATGAGCATAGGAGATCACCTACAGGGAACACGTAGAGTTGAAAGAGGGCCTGAGAAGGAAGTGTGAGGAATGGCAATATTTAATAAAGGAAGAGCATCCAGCAAAAGGTATCATGACGGAGAAGGCTGGGAAGGCGGATAAAATCTGGATTGAATGAAGCCATGTAATTAAAGGAAAGAGAATTCTGCTTTCTGTAATTGCCTGTTTTCTGTGAATTCTTCAATGGACAGTAAGCACTGTGTGGACAGTAAGCATGGCCGTTCACCTTGTCTTACCAATGATGAGCACAGCATCGGGCACAGAGTGGTGCTTAGATGTTTTGGATGACTTAATGGAGGCGTAACCAGCAGGGCAACAACAGCTACAGTGGAGTCAAACAAGAAAAGGACTGGGTTTTCCCATTAGGAGGCTCCCGGTAGTGCGAGGAAAGAACGATTTAGGTGGATGGAAAGAAATATAATATCACTGGCTATAAAATATTAGAAACATAAAGAATTCTTAGGGAGGGCATAGCAAACACATAGATTCTAGAAAATAACTTTGTTTTTTGACAAGTTTCTTTTTCCTTTTTTTTAAAACATGACTTTAAATATTCATGTCTTCTTATTTGTTTCTAAATGTCAGAGTTCTTGGTCAGACTTGAAAATACTTTAAAACGAGTCCTTGGCAACCTCCAAATTATTCCTGGTGACCTCGATGTCACTCTGGCCATAATCTTGGAACCAGATGGGCATATAAAAAGTCACCTTGACAATAGTTTCTTTAACTAAAATGGAGCTGCATTATATTAATGACTTGCTGACTGTCAGATATGAAAGAAAATGTAATGAAGAATAAAACAGTTATAATAAGAGTATTAAAAAATGGAAAAACAGGCCATTTATCCATCAATAGAATGCCAAATCATTTTAAAAATCCTGAGGCAAATAAGCTTCAATCGTTGCTTAACTTCAAACGAGGTTAGGAGCACAACGGCCCAGACTTGCTTACGGTGTGGCTTCATGGACCAAACGGCCACCTGTCCCATAATGCTTGAGCAGCTCCCTGTGTGTGGTTCTTATTCACAGAAACTGAAACTAATGAGTTAAGGACTGGCTGATTATAAAAAAAAAATGAATCAAATAAATCTTGGACTTTAGCCTGGACTTAAGAAAATTTGTTTCTAAACAAGCACTTAGAAGCCCTGGAAAGCAATAAAATGAAAGGCAATTTGCACAGACTAATGGAGCAGCTAGAGGAGGAGGGAGTGGAGAACCAGTACTGTGTAATGGAGGAAAAGTTCTGTTTTGGAATTCTGTTGTAAAACAGTCTCCCCCTGATGATAAATCACTGGCTAATGACAGCTAGAATTTTCTGTTGGAGCCATGATAACTTCGAGTCTGTGTAACTGTACATTAAAAAAGAAAACAATACAACATAAAATCAAAGCCACATACTAAAATTTTGTACTTTGGGAAGAAGCCCATTATTCAGGCTAAATCTCTCTCAAAAAGCAAAGGCAAAACAAAACAAATAAACAAACAAAACATTATCTCTGGGTAACCCAGCTTAGACATTGAATGCTAAATGCTAACTCAGCTCATGAAACAAACATCCTGGCAGTTATTCTCTTTTTCTTTTCTTTTCCCTCTTGTATAGAGAAGGATTTATTTTCCTAAACAGAAAAGATAGAAGGAAAAGTAAGATTAGCAAGGTGTCCCCAACATAGTCCCGCTCAGGTGTTTATCAGCAGGTATACACACTTCTCATTCACAGCCTTCTATCATCCATGTACATATCTGTTTTTATTAGATTATAAATAACTTTAAGGTCAAATGTTGTGTCTCATTCATTTTTGCCCAAGCCCTATATTTTATATTTAGCGCTCAATAAATATTGGCTAAATAAACTGAGTATATAACAAACTGAATATAAATTTTTACAAAAGGATGACCCTTCAGGTACAGCTCACATATATAATCAGGACAGAAAAAAATCTTGAGGAGCACATTTCCAGAATTACCTGCCTCCAGAATTCTGGTATGAATGATGGCAGCCATTAAAATAACCCAAACAAGCTGAAACGAACAAAGCCCTCAGATAATTTAGCCTCATGAAATCCAAGCTAGGAATCTAAATCATATGCATTATTACCTCATAAATAATTTCACGATTTTTCCCCAAAGTTAAAAATAAAATAGTCTAGGATAATCATATTTGCTCCCCAACTCAAAGAGCCAAAGAAAAACTTTATGTTCTTGGTTATTTAAATCAGACCAGGGGGTGGAGCTTAAATTCTTGGCTTTAAAAAAGACACCTTTGGAGACCCTCTGTGTTCTCTTGGCTCTAGCACCACATCTGTACAAGTGGACACGTGCGTGATAGCATGGGGATTATGAAGGGGCAGGAGGGTAACACGCAGTATCTAAAAATGGAGTATAAGCTTTTTATTTCCCATTTGTCTGGGATATATGTTTAGAAAATCAATTTCCTTACAAGTTATCTATCGGTGCAGTAGAAAAAGGAAAAGTTAGGTAAAGGAAAGAGTTTCTATTTGATGTAAGAGGAAAATAAGGTCCAGGAAATACCTGCTATAACCCATATGCAACTTTAGACATGATTCTCTTCTGTCGATAAAAGTGCTGAGAGGTACATTATCGATCGGAGTTACTCATTTTCCTCCCTCTGCTCCCCACAGTGAGGGCACATGATATAGATGAAAGGGAATCGGCAGTACATCCAGAAACATCTGGAATTGAAATACGTATTTAATTTTTAAAACTAAAATTGCATATATTTACGTTGTACAACATGATGATTTTATATATACACAGTGAAATGAATACTAGTCAAGCGAATTATCATCTCCATGCATAGTTATCATTTTTGTATGATGATGAGAATACCTTAAATCTACTCCCTTAGCAAATGTCCAGCATCCGGTACAGTCTTATAACTACAGTCACCACACGGAATATTAGGTCTCTAGACTTATTCATCCGACATAACTGCAACTTTGTCCCTTTTACCGTCACCTCCCCATTTTCCTCCTCTCTCCACCCCTGGAAACTACTATTCTACTCTCTGCTTCTATGATGAATTTCTTAGATTCCAAATAAAAATCCTTACAATACGTGGCCTAGTGTATAGGTGCTCACGAAGTATTTGTTGAGTAAATGAGTGGATAACTTACAATGAATTTGATAAGCCACTGTGATGTTCCACTGGATTTCCCATCGTTTGGCATCACTCATGTGAGGCAAGAGCCAAAAGAACTTAGTGACACAATGTAGCCAAGGTTCCCCTACAGAACAAAGTGGCAGATTGCGAAAAACCAGATGGCCAACGATGTTCTGTGACCACAGACACAAATAATCCTGGCAAGTCGGCAGTTGGAGCTAGATGGGAAGTGATGAAAGTCTGTGCTCACTGAATTTTAGTGATAGCATGAATTTTTCTTATTTTCCACTGTCACACTGAAGAGGGGTTTCTTTTTGCTTAAAACGACCTTGGTTAGCCCCACCACTGTAATTCACTGAACCTGTTTCTGATGAGCGTTTCTAGAGAGCATAATTAGTCCCACAGTGCCGGCTTATGTGGGACAGTACTGAAGATCCATGGACTCAGGCTGGCTTCCTATTTATTCTCCCCTTACCTGGAAACTTGAGATTGAAATACGATTCTTCAAAGAATTATAAGGCAGGAAATCACTGAGAATATAAAATGTACATCAGCTACTCAGAGTACTACTAATTTCTCATTTTCCAGCCTTTCTAAAATAGACGTGGATTTAAAGGCTTCTCCCACTATTTCCACTTATTCCTGGCACACGTGACTACTTAACACATACGCATACTTTTGTTAACTCCTGCCTGATGAGGGGACAGAGAAAAGATAAGTTAAAGATAAAAAAAAAAAATCTCTACTCTTAAGTCAATCTCCACTTAAAGATAGTCTACTAATAGTGACCTATAAATTAATACATAAACATATCAATGAGTGTCTGCATTTGTGGCAATGTAAATGCAATAGCAACTTCATTTTAGGTATTCGAACTCACATTCAAATATATAAACAGAATAATTTTATTACTTTCAAATAATAAAACTTTATTTTTCTATAATGCAGGGTTCTCACAATTTAAAAGGCTTTTAGCCCTCAGTTTCAGCTTGTGAGTTTATATTATATTCGATCTGCAGTGAGAATAAGATATGCCTGACAGAAGTGCAGAACTAGCCTGTGGCCTTCATACTACCACGCAGATGATCTAGGGACCAATTTGGGGGGTTTGTTGGTTTGTTGGTTGGTCTGTTCAATGGCTACCATCTGTTCAAACCCGAACTCTGGAGGTAGATAATTCTGGAAAGGTGTTCCTCAGGTTTTCTTCTAACCTGACTATACAGGTGAGCTGTAATTAATGTATGTACCATGCCTTACCATTTGAAAAAGTTGGTTTTTTTTTTTTTTTTTTTTGTCTCACGTGATTGTGGAATTTAGATAGCACGATAATTCCGTGAGGTAGATATTACTATCATATTTTTAATAGTTGAAGAAACTGAGGCCCACAAAGGCTTGATAACTTGCCTCAGGTTTTATAGATAGTAGGTATGAGAGCTGAAACTCACACAGGTCTCATGACTGATTCCTATGTGCTTTCTGACAAAGCTGTACAGTGACACAGGCACCATGAAAATAAGTGCTTTTGACTGTTTAAAAACCATGCCAGAGCTGCCTCCTTTTAGCCAAAGCCCTTCCTGAGTCCTAGGGGTAAAGGCTCTGTAGTAGCTTCAAGGGCATGTTCAAGAACATTATACACGACCCCACTGAAGGGAGAAAACATTGTCCACCTAGTCCGGTTAGCCGACTGCTCTTTTAAAAACTTGTATCTCAACGTGGCTGGTAGCTCACTATCACATATATCTACAGAGCTGCAGATTAGAAACTTATTTTCAAAAATTAAACTCTGTGTTTTGATTTTAATGAGATCTATTAGATAGATTAAAATAATTAAGATGATTAAAATGAGTACATAATCTTTTTAATTAAAAAAGGAACCACTACAATATTCTGATCTTCAGCCAGTAACAAGTTCTGAAAAATCTCTTTGAAAATAAATTTTTTCACTAAAAAATATTTTGGGGAAGTAAGTTACAATTGCTGACTAAATCAGCATCATGATATTTTCCCCATATGGCTGATATTATGACTCGAGTAGGATTTTTAAAAGTATTTACTGATTCACTAATTATACTCTCATAATTGCTCCCTAAATTAAGGTATAAAAATATTTAGAAGGCTGAGTTAGATCGTTCAGTTACTTGATCTTACCTTGATGTGATATTCAGGAAATAAACTGGATTTTGACCTACATTACTTATTTTTTTAAACAGGATATAATTTTCTCGTTTCCATAAAGCAAAACAAAACGGTAGCTTCCTACCACCAAGATAATAAAAATGAGATTCATCATTATGGCTCAAATGGAAAAAATAAATAACTCTTATAAGATTCTCCTTTTCATATTGCACTTGGATATCAAAGAATATTATTTTGTAGGTATAAGATGTTCTAAGAATGTCTGAATAATGTTTAAGGGTGTAAGAAAAAATATACTTGAAAATGTCTGCTATAATTGTGTTTTCTACAAATAGATAAACCACGTTTTTTGTCAATACCTATTATCATAATTTGTCTTGTAAGTATTTTTTTAAAACTACATATTGTCTTTTAGACATCTATCTATTATTTAGTACCATTTTATAACTGCTGCTATCTTGATGTATTAATAATGGCGATGAATTCTGTTGTGGAAATTTTAAAAATCAATTTAGGAAAGGTTATTTAATGCTTTGTGTTAATCTAATACAAAAAGAATGTTGTTTCATAAGGGGACCAAGCCTAACCAGCAGCTATCCTATTGCAATAGCATAAAATCAGATTGTGGTACTCTGCCAGTGATAACGTATTCAGACTACTATTAGTGAAAAACAATAGCACTGAATTTTCAACAACGCGTGCCAGTTTTCTAAAAGTACACACACTTTCTGTTGGCTAACAACAGAAATTATCTGAAAGAGAACTTTCCTTTGGGCCTCACTCTCTAAAAAGTACAATATAACAATATGCCCGACAACACTGTAATTAAACTATCTGTTAGGAAAAGACATCCCGGCAGGGATGCCAGGGAACGTTCTCATTGGTTTAACTAAGATGGTCTCAGGCAAGATGAGCAAAAGGACTCTGTAGCAGCACTCCAAAACGAGATGCTGAGAGTGTGACAGTTGCAGACACTCACGGCAATCTGGCGAGAGGGTTCCCCTTTTGAAGGAAAAGATATACCTCCTTCATTCTCTGGCATACTCCTACACAGAGCTTAAATTTAAAAAAATCAATGCTAATGGGACAATTAGGTTAGGTGAAGCAAAGGTAGGGAAAACGCACTTACCCAGACTTGAAATATATATATGAAAACTTCTTAGAGGAATACAATCTTTTCTACAATCTGAAGGATGAGCAAGAATTAGGCAAGTGATTTTGAGAACAGGAGAAGACAGGTCAGGGTGAACTAGGCAAAAAGAGCAGCTGTGGAAATATCAGGAGGCTGTGAAAAGTGGCCCATTGAAAGAATCAGAATAAGTTTATAATGGTTGCATGTAGAGTAGGAGAAAGGAAATGTTGTAAAATACATATGAGACTGCAGAAGTCTCAAAACAAGGACCGTGTAAACAAATAAGATAATAGATTTTAACCCAACCATATTGGTAATTATATTACATGTAAGTGCTCTAAATATATGAATTAAGAGGTAGAATTGTCATATTGAGGATGGGGGTGGGGGAAGCATGACCTAAATATAGCTGTTTACAAGTAATTCATTTTAAATATAAACACAGATAGGTTAAAAGTAAAATGATAAAGATATTCTATGCAAACGGTAATTAAAAGAAAGCTGGAATGGCTATATTAATAGTGGAAGGAGTAGAGCTCAGACCAAAACGTATTACCAGGAAAAGGCAATGACATTATATAATGATAAAGGAGTCATTTCACCAAGGTGACATAAGAATCCTAAATGGGTACATGTTTAATAAAGAGCTTCAAAATGCATGAAGCAAAAACTGACAGAATTTAAAGAAGAAATAGACAAGACCACAATTATAACTGGATATTTTAACACTTCTCTCTTAGGAAAAACATAGAACTAAAGACAGATCAGTAAGAATGCAGAACTAAGGATATAGAAGATGTCGATAATATCATCAATGAAACTGACCTAATAGATAATTCTAGAACTCCAGGCAAGAACAGAATACACATTCTATTCATGTATATGGACCATTAACCAAGATGGGTCATATTCTGAGTTTAAAAGACACTATAACAAACTTAAAAGAATGAAAATCACACAAAGTTATTCTCTGATGACAACAGAACTAAACTAAAATTAAGCCATAGAGAGATATCTGAAAAATCCCCAAATACATGGACCTTAAACAATATACTTCTAAATAATCCAAGGGTCAAAGGGGAATTCACAAGGAAGATTAAAAAATGTTTTGAATTGAATGAAAATGAAAATGCAACATATCAAATTAGCTTGGCTTCCTATTTAGCACTGTAGCTAAAGGGAGTACTTAAAGGGAAATTAATACCTTCAAATGCTTATACTAAGAACAAAGGTTTGAAATCAGTGATCCAAGCTTCCATCCTAAGACAATAGGAAAGAAGTAGTAAATGAAACCCAAACAGATAGAAGGAAATAATAGATAAATATCAATGACACACAAAATAGAAAATAAATCCATAAAACTAAAAGCTGTTTCTAGGAAAACATCAAAAATTTTGATAAATCTCTAGTAAGACTTATGAAGAGTCTACGGACCATTAAAGAAATAATAGGAAACATTAAAAAGATAATATGGGAATATCAATGAATTTGATAACAGCTAAAATGATAAATTCCTGGAAAAACAGAAACTACCAGAACTTACTCAGGAAGAATTATGTAACCTGAACATCCTTAGATTTATTAAATAAATCTATAACGAAATTAGTAAAACACCCCCCGCCCCCCAAAACAAACAAACAAACAGGGACCGGATGGCTTTAGTTAGTAATTTCTAACGAACATCTGAGAATGATATCATACCAATTCTACACATAGTCTTCCAGAAAATAGATCAGGAAGGGACATGTCCCCACCCAGTTTATGAAGCCGGCATTACTCTGATACCAAAACTGCACAAAGACATGACAAATAATCAGAATTATAGACCACCCTACCTAATAAACATAGAGGCAAAACAAAACAAAACAAAACAAAACAAAACAAAACAAAACAGCAAACAATTCAGCCATATATAAAAATGATAACATGTCACAACTAAGTGAGGTTACTCTGTAAAAGGCAATGTCAGTTTAACACTGGAAAACCAATCAACTTAATTTACCATATCAACAAACTAAAGTAAAACCATCTAAAAAAATTCAGAAAAACATTGTCAAAGGTCAGCATCCGATCCTGACAAAAATTCTTGGCAAGCTAAGAATAGAAGGAAATATCATAAACCCGAGAAATAAACATTTTGGAAAAACCTAAATTTAACACCATACTTAATGGTGAAAGACTGAATATTTTCTTCCTAAGATCTGAAATAAAACAAGAATGTTGGCTCTCAATTTCAATTCAATGGTATACTGGAAGTCCTAGCCAATGCAATAAGGCAAGGAAAAGAAATAAGAGGCATACAGATGGGAAAGAAAGAAGTTAAAACTGTTTATCTGCAGATGGCATGACTTTCAACATAGAAAATCCTAAGGACTCTACAAAAAAAATTAAAATTAGTAAGTTAAGTTTAACAAGATCACAAGATAAAATGTCCGTACCCACAAATGAATTGTATTTTAGCATTCAATGACCACATACAATTGGCAATTGAAATGAAAAAGCACCATTTGCAATAGCATTAAAAATAAAATAAGTACA
>NW_011888827.1:4752005-4755886 GCF_000151845.1 Pteropus vampyrus
CATACAGCAAAAATAAATCATATAAGATGGGATGATACAAGGTACTACTTACTACTCCTCCAACCTCCCCCATCCAGAAAAAAACTTCTCAAAACTAGGGTACTTGTAATGTAAGAGAAACCTTTAATTTGGGAAATTAAAAGCAACTTTTATAAGGAATCCTAGTGACAACACATGCTCAGATGAGCACATAAGCACATGATAATAAAGGAAAAGAAACTATTTCAGGTATGTCACCGACTAGGCATCTAAATGCAGTTTAAAAGAAACCAAAACTAAAATTCGTTAATGCTATTAACTATAGATAATTAATTATAAATGATACAGTCAACGCAGTACAACCCTTAATTCCACATTTTATTTCGTCTTTATTTAAATTGCAATACATATTGATTGTAGAATAGACTATGCATAACTATGAAAAGGCAATCACAGTCTGAAAAGCCCGTCAAGCCTGCCACGGTTACCGGTGAGGTCAAGTTGCAGATCTAAACGCTAGTAATTAAAGTTTCCAGCTGCTGTGTTTCTTTTTCTATCCTCGTCAATTGGCAATATTCTTCCAAATATTTTTCAAGAAATTCTGGAATCTCAGCAAGGGGAGCCCTTTAACTTGAAAAAATTATCAGACACTTGGAATTCAATGCTGATGATATTGACTTAAATGTATGTATACACAACTGCGTGTACCCTTTGGATTCCTGGGCAAAACACTAAAAAAGTAGGCAAATTCATAGTGAAAGACTCAGAAAAACAAAACAAAATTTAGGAATATTTTAAAAACTTAAATTTTTCTTCTAAAGATTTAGCTCCAGTGATTATAGGAAGAGATAGCTAAATTAAAAGATTATTTAAAATACTTATTATTGAATAAAAAACAAAGGCTAAGTGTAGTCAATGTAGCACTTACTGTGTAGCACGTACTATACATATTAACCCATTTAATCTTCACACAACCATATAAGATAGGTGTTATTATGATTCTCATTTTAAACATAAAGAGAAGAGATATAGAAGTTTACATAAATTGTCTAAATTCCCACTTGTACTAAATGGCAGAGAAAGAATTCCAACTCAGGCAGTATGTTTCTAGAATCTGCTTTCTTATCCATAAAGCTGTGATGCCTAGCAAAATGTTTTAGGTAATTAGGTAATTAATTAGGTAATGTCTTGTATATTAAAGTTGATCACTTTTTGGGATGGCCCTGTTCCTTGTCAATTTTGCCCTAAGGATTAACAAACTTCAGAGACTTAAAAAAAAAAAATAACTGTGCTTAATTTATTCTGATGAATTTTAGTGACTTGCAACTGTAGCATGTATTTATTCTTGCTGGCCACCCCCCTCTTTCATTTTATTAATTTCCTACAGGAAATTGCAAGTTAATAGAAAAAGCAGCACTGGAACTGCCTCACATCCTATAGTTATTAATTAAAGTGAAAGCAAAATCTGGTTCAGTAACTTTGGATACTAAAAATATAGAGTTAAACAAAGCTGACTGCCTCTTGAAATGAAATTTCAACTTCAATAATCTGTCTAAAAAAATTTATGCATTAAAATCCACATCTTCCCTTAAAGAAATTCTCCACAAAATTTTTAGTGAATAAAGCAACTCAATATTATCTGACCATTCCTCTCTAAGAAGGGAAAGGAACCCGAGAACACTAAAATAAATTACTCAAGTTTAAATAAGTTTTTTTAAAGGCAGTTAGTCACATCATTCTATTGTATTTCCAGCTACAGGTTATTACCCACAATCAATAAAGCAAGAAACTGTATAAACTATCTTATTAATTTTATATAATGGTTAGTCAACTTTAAAATACTATACTACAAAACTTTTAAATGTTTCAGATGGCTTTAGATCACACTGGATAATTTATCATTTTATGTGGCATAAAGTGATAGGTAAGTGGATATCATGCTGAGAAAATGTACATAATTTCAGAATGTGAAAATCCATTCCATTGTAGAGTTTTCTTACATGATGTAAGGTTCTATTGGGATGATTTTTAGAATCGATGTCTGTAAGATTGCCTAAACGACAAACATGCCAGCTACGTCTGTAAGCCACAGGCTGCCTGTGTATATCTGTATCATACCCGCTCCTACTGCTGGAGAAAGTGTCAAGTTAAAGTTCCTTTCTGGTTCTGTCATATGACATAAAACTAAACTCTTGATACTCTCTCAACACACCCCTGGGAAAGCAGAGGCAAGTAGGTGATGCTGCTGTGGAGTAGAACAGATGGAAAAAATAGTGAGGAGTAAATGTTTGATTTAGAACAGCTCAAGTATAAATGGGAGGAAGTTCCAGAACATCTAACCATTGTTTTATGTATTTATGAAAATTATCTTACAGATTCGTAAACAGTGAACAGAAAGAGAATGGACCTGTTGAAGTAGATAACTCCAAGATGTAAAAAGAAAGAATCATAACACTTAAAAAAAATGCAGCATCTTGAAAACAACGTCATCTGCTTTTGCAAGAAAGTGAAGTATCCAAGAACGACCTTGGAAAGTCCTCTTATGGGACTGGCTGGAGCTTCCTATCATCAAGGGAATGGGATGGATTATGGACTAACAGGATTGTAGATAAGACCACACTGGAGTGTTGGGCTGAATAAAACAAAACATTCTTTTCTACCATTAGTAGGGAGATGGAGAATGTGTTTTTTCAATACCCCTTGAAAAGTATCTCCTAGATTTTCAGAGGCATATTGCACTGAACTCCATCTTCGCCCACCCAACACACACATATAACACATATGCAACAGTTTGCAAATTTTTCTTTAGATTTAACCTATAGTTTGTTAAGACTGACCTACAAAGTAACCTATAATTACATTAGCCTTCTTTAAAAATAAATTGAGATGTGTTCCTAAGAAGTTGTAGAAAATAAATTCTTTGTGTCTTGAATAATATTTTCAAGTTGACTCCCCCATAATTTTAATATGTCTCCTGCTTGGGCGATGTATGGGAGGAAATCTACCTTCACTACATAATAATACCACAACCCACTCAAAAAATCCTGGCTTTCATTTTAAGGTTCCTGTTTGCCTGTCTGTCTTGGGGGAGATGTTAGTCAAATGGACAATCAAGACAAATAAGTCTGAAAGGCAGTGCATAGCAGTAGTTAAGAGCCCTGTCTGGGGACTAACAGACACCCCGGATTTAGTCCTGGACACCTTTTAGTTGCTGTGTGTTTTGGATAAGCTCTTTAATCTCTCTAACCTCAGTTTTCTTCCTTTCTAAAGTAATGATAACAGTAGTTCCTGTAAGAATTTTAAAAAATAATTTTGTGACATGCCATTGTAGATATTTCAGGCTGCCACAATGGAACGCCACAGAGCAGGTGGCTGAAACAATGGACATTTATTTCTCCCAGTTCTGGGGACTGGAAGTCCCGAGACCAGGGTGCCAGCGTGTCAGGGTCTTAGTGAGGGATGCCTTTCTTCCTCGTTTGCACAAGGCCTGTTTCTCCCTGTGTCCTCACATGGCGGAGAGAGACATCAACTCTCTCTCGTCTCTTCTTTCATAGACATTAATGCCACTCACTCCACCCTCAATACCTAGCTACTTCCCAAAGGCCCTACCTTCAAATCTCGTCACATTGGGGATTAGGGGTTCAACAAATAAATTGTCGTGATCGGACACAAACATTCACTCCACAGCACACACTCACCACAGTACCTGGCACATAGGAAAAACGAGTTAAATGTCAGCTATACGAAACTGACACATTCATTTAAAAATGCACATCAATGATTAGTTATCGAACAATGTATTTCACATTCACACACATCACAATATATTCATACTTATGGGCAAGGCCACAGCCCTAAGTACCAAGAAGACATCCATAACTGGAAAAAAACACAAGACATAA
>NW_011888827.1:4755936-4766885 GCF_000151845.1 Pteropus vampyrus
TTCACACACATCACAATATATTCATACTTATGGGCAAGGCCACAGCCCTAAGTACCAAGAAGACATCCATAACTGGAAAAAAACACAAGACATAAAACTGGAGTAAGTGAACATGCCATTCACTTACATGCCAAAGTACACCTGTTCTGACTTTGTTCCTGGAAGAAGCTATTTATATGCTAGTAATTACGGTTACTATTTCCATAAAAGAAGAAAAAAACACATGGAAAAATGGTTGATACTAAAAAACTCATTAGAAATCAGTCTATAAAGCTTGTGCTTCATCAGAAAGGCATACAAAGACCTCATTCATTTAAAATGTAAAAAAAAAACCAATTAAAAAAACACTATGACAAAAATTATGGCAGAGTAGAGCCCCTTCCATATTTCTAGTGGAAAGTATACATCAGGGCAAACTAAAAATAAAATGTGATTCTATTTGTGCTCATTAACAGTTTACACAGTGCTGTTTTATCTGTAAGGTTATATAAAATCATAAATGCATGTGGTTTATGTAAAAATGTGATCTTGGCTCATGTTTCAGCAATGGGTTAATTTTACTTCTTTAATGACTATTGGTAGATTCATGTCATTGCAATATATATCCTTCAGGAAAAAATGATGCACCATTTAAAAATATTAACATATAAATTTCATTGTAAAAGGATTAGGTCCAAAGCAATCCTGCCAAATTAATTTAGGTAAGTATACTAGGTAAATAAATCAGCATCCTTTTACTTCTAGAAAGCACTCCAAGCAATTTCAAGTCATTAAAAATACTTTTAGCTACAACATTTTGCCTTTTACTGTGGCCTTAATGGTTACATGACAGCATTTCTATTATAGGCGGTATGGCTTTTATGCCCCGATAGTAGCAGCATTTTAGAAAACTACAAAAAAAAAAAAAAAGAAAAAAGAAAATCAGGGGTCATTTTTGAACAAGTCTTCTACAATTGTTAAATCAAAAATGACATAAATGTAAGCTCTTATAAATTTTAATTCCATACGTTCTTTTTTCTAAACATTCAATGGGTTACGAACTCTTCTTAAAATGATATATAAAACAGGTAACACATTGCAAAGGAGTAAGGAGTCCCTTGAGAGCGTTCTGTAAAAGTTTTACCTATTTGCTGATTTATGAACTAGTCTTATAAGCTTGTGGACTTAATTTCTCTTAAGTCTACAAATGTCTCATACAGATAAATGTCATTATGTTTCATATCTATTTAGATTAAAAGCTCAGTCCCACAAGGCAAGAGACAGTCAATTATTTTCATTTTATACTGTTATTATGAAATATTGCTGTTTTTAAAATGTACTTCTGGAGAATAAAAATTGTTCACTAACATATTTTAAAGTGAATTTAAGGTGTCTGAATACCAGAGAGAAAATAACATAATCTCAAAATGTAACTTCAAATGAATTGTTTTTATAATGATTTTTTATTTTTTCCACTAAGTTTTCTCTGACAAAAACGATAAATTCTTTTTTTCAATTTCTGTGTTACTGTAAGCTTTTGACAGTTAGTATACTTGCTCTTCACAGAAAAAAAAAAAATATGTTGCTTACAGATTCTATAGGATAAAGAGAAGAGCTTTCTCTTTCCTGAGCAGAATTAGACCTTAAGTTTAATTTCATAACCCTGAGGGGAAATGGCTTCAATCACCCCGACGTTGAATAGTGATTCCCTTAAAATATCAATAAAATAGGCTTTTTTAAGACAGAGCTGAGTTCATTGCTAACCACCACGACGGAGACAGCTTCCTTGACACAGTTTTAGCAGTCTCTCAGAAGAGGAAGGACATAGGCCAGATATTTAGACTTTTTTGTAGGGAGAGTCAAGGGTGGAGGTTCTGGGTTAAGACGGGTCTTTAATCAGGTGAGGGCTGGACTGGGACTGGCTAAGGATTACTCCGTAACAATTTAGGACTGGTGGACACACAAGGGGAGAATTTCCAAGGGCATCTTCTAATGCTATCTCTTGAAAGTTTAGTAGTCTGATAGTCCTTTAAATTAATTTGCAAAAATTCCTAAAAAGAACGAGAAAGTTATGTGAAATTTTTATCCTCCTGGGCAAGAGTTTCTTGGATAGGTAAAATCTCTTTGATGAAGACAGTGGAGCAGTGCAGTTACATGAATGAAGAAAACTGAAAAGTCAAGTCGTGTTAATGCAGACACTAAACCATGTGGGTGCAGATCATTTTGGTTCTTAATCAGTAGAGTCTGTGACCAACACCCCCAATCACAAGATAAATAATTAAATAGTACAGAAAGTGAACAATGGCTAATCACGTAATTTGCATTTCAAAGATAATAATATTCCAACACCCTTATGCAAATAAAAGACAGAATGGCTTATTAAACACAATTACAAGCAAAATAATTCACTGGAACTTCAGAACTTCCTGCACCAAAGTTTATTTCTTCCTTTTACTCATCTTTGCTCTCTTTCCCTCCTTACTTGTGTGCTCCATGGCTTCAATGCCCTGGGGAAACACTGATACTCCGTCAAGGAAAGAGCTATGATAGAAGTCTCAGATGCCAGACATAAGCAGACAGGAAACAGAGATAAAGGACAAACTTAGAAGCTTCTACTTCCTGGGCAGAATCAGACCTCCGGGGCTAAAAAAGCAGAGATGGCAACTTGTCCCCTCTGTTTCAAACATGTCCTTCTCCCCTTCTTTCTTCATTCTTTTTTTTCTGATCTTTCTTTCCTTTATGAGGAAAGGATTAGGAGACTCAGGCTGGAATTCAGTTCTTCTTATGTCTGCCACTTACTTAGCTCTACAGTCTTGGACTAGGGACTTTTCTTCTATTAGCATCAGATTCTTTACCAACAGATTAAGAAACAAAACAAAACAATACCTACTAGCCATCTGGCATAGGATCTGGTTTACAGTGAGATGTTAGAAAATGATACAATAGAACCCTGCCTTAATGCAGTCAATGCTGTCTGCTATAGACTGAATGTTTGCTCCCCCCCGCCCCACCCCATTCATAAGTTAAACCCTAACACCCAATGTGTTAGTATTAGGAGGGGGCTTTCGGGAGGTGATTAAGTCATGCAGTTGGGGCCCTCACAAATGAGATTAGTGCCCTTATAAAAGAGGCCCAGAGAGCTCTGTAGCTCCTTCTGCCATGGGAGGATATAGTAGGACGGCTGTCTCTGAACTAGGAAGCAGGCCCTCAGCACACATGGAACCTGCCTTCGCTCTGATCTTGGACTTCCCCACCATCAGAACTGTGAGAAATTAATCTGTTGTTCATTGGCCACTCGGTCTATGGTATTCTGCTGTAGCAGCTCAAATGGACTGAGACAGTGTTCAAAACACTGGGCTGTGCATAATGTGAGGATGCGTTATTGTAAGATTAACTACATGACCAAGGTGAGCTGTGCAGCAGGCCATTTGGGAGTTCAGCGTCTCTGATGTAAACTCCACCTACTCTGGGCTGAAGTTTGTTGGCACCCAGTGATAACAGCTCTAGCTTAAAAATTGATGGGGACACTGGGATGTCCGGGGCAACAGCAGTGATCCCAGAAATCTGGTTAGTTGATGAACATTTTACTAGCCTGATCCAGAGAGACTGGGCTGAGGGAATGCTGAGGACCGACTCCCACCTCCCTGCTTCCTGAGATAGGATTTTATAATTTTCCCTGTCCAGCAACGCCTTAGCTTCACGGTCCCTCTTCTTTCTGAGAAACTTTGAGTAAAGGGATCAGCTAGAGCAAAGGAGCCACTTGCCAATCATTCATGTTTGAATTCAAGTTATTCTAATTTGCATTATTGCCAGGTACATTTTTGCAAGATTCATGGCTTTACAATTAACATTAATTGTATTAATATTAAATTCAAACACATATTACGTACGTATGTGCAAAGCAAACAGATAGGTATTACGACTGTAAAGATGAATATGACAGGCTCTCGTACTTAAAGAGAGCTTTTTATCCAATGGGCAGAGAGATATTTAAATAAAACTGAAGCCAAGTAAGTAGTTCATTTTAACTGGACAGATCCGGAAACATTTCAGGAAAAGGTGACACTGGAACTGAGATTTGAATTATGAGTAACTTTTCAATAGTTGTGAGACTGAAATAACATATTCCAGGATGAGGAAAGGCAGAGAAGTGTACACATGCAGGTGACATTCTGGTACAGGAAATAGCCAGTTAAGTTAGCAAACAGGGCAGATCTTAGGGCGCTTCGGAGCTGACGTCTGGTCCTACACTCCCGTATTCTGGTATGATGTGTAAAAGCCATGCGGCTGGGTTTCGGAGTGAAAGGACACAATCAGCTGTGTAAGGAAGATGCACAGCACAAGGCGGGCAGAGAGATTTGAAGAAGGGGGTTAGACGCCTCTTGTGACAAGTGAGAGATGGCAGGAATCTCTACTGGGATGCCTAAGTTGGGAGAGAAGATGGAACAGATTCCAGAAGAAATGAGATAAGCAACGTGGAGGAGAGACTGGGGTGGGCGGGGGGGTGGCGGGGCGGTTGGGAGTCAACATGACGCTGAGAAAACTGAATTTTATAAACTGAAACATTCGTAGCATTTACGGAAGAGAATTTGCACTTGCTCTTTCCTCTGCCTGCAACATCTTAGCCCCGGATATCCACGTGGCTGGCTCCTTCACATTCAGTTCTTTGACTGAGTGTCACCTTCTTAGTGAAGGCTCCTAACCCACCTATTTTAAATGGCAACCCATCTCTATACCCTATACAGAGTACTCCGAACCCTGCTTTCCTGTTTTGTCCATTTATTGTCACAAGACTTACCACTAAGAGATACCACACACGCACACACACACACACACACACACTCATATACATATTCTTCGCTTGTGTCTTCCACTGGAATATGTTTCATGATGCAGGACTGTCTGCCTGTTTATTCACTCTCATGTCCTCAGTGTCAGTCCAGCGACTGGCAGGAAGAGAAACTGTCCACTTGGTGGCCCTGTGTGTCTGTACCACCCCCGCCCCAGGTATACCTCCAGGTGTTTGTAAAGATCCACACTTGCCTAGTGAGTATCCCAAGTGTCAAATTAAATAGCAAATAAAAACACTATGTAGTCCAAAAGAGAGTCCACTGAAGAAAACGTGTTATATTTTAGCGACAATAAATAAACAAACTTCTTAGGAACAATGCAAACAGAAGCCTGTTCCTGCCAAAAACAGGAACTAAAAGTCAAGGCCTTGTATTTCAGAATAAACCTTCAGTTTTTCTTTCTCCTATGTAATGCTTTCTTCCAAACATCATTTATTTCAATATTCTTTCAATATATTTTGTTTCTTGGATTAACTGTAAGATTGAGCATATAGAGAAGCTAATCCACTTACCTGTATTATGCAAATGGAGAAATAAGGCACAATTTTGATCACCTATAATTTTTGCTTTTAATAAGAATAAAAGCTGTGCATCTAACATTGTTGTTATTAAATCTATGATTTCAAAATAAATCAGCTCAAATTATCAGCAAATTGTATATAGAAAGTTAACCACCACCCCCTCCCCGTGAAAAAAATGATTTTGTTGTATTCTTCCAGGACATTTGGAGGACAAATAGCAGAACTGCTTAAGATTCACCTTCTTCTCTATAATAATACTCAGAAGATTTTACTGAGATCATTGATAACAGTTAAAGCCTGGAATTACATAAATTCTCAGCTTTCAATTTGGATAAGGTTAATTTAACAAACACTTATTGAGTTACTTTCTTAACTGTCAGATACTTTGTTAAGAGCTGAGAATTAAAAGGTGTAAAAAAAAAAAAAAATGTGGTCCCTTGCCCCACAGACTTTGTTCTAGTAGGTGAAAAAGACATGTCAAGTTGAAATATGGTGTGAGCTTTTCCCCTTCCTCTTGTTTTTAACTTCCTTCCACTTCCCTTTCTGAATAATCCAGTCCTAAAGGCAGACACTGGGGTAGAGCAAGGGAGGTGTCCATACCAGTGGAAAAAGAAAAGTCACGATGTGTCAGAACATGGTGTGGGGGCCCAGTGGGGTGAGGAGGCGTCTGTGAAAAGGGCAGATGTGGAGTCAGAACTGAGTGACGAGGGCATCCACATGAGTGTGGCCTGGAGTAGAGCTGTCCCACGCGAGGGATGCAGGCATCTCCACAAAGAGGTGGTGGCCTCGCATGGGGTGTCAGAGCCCCAGCAGGGTGAAGGGAGCAAGGCTAGGTGTGAGGGTGTCGGAGCCTGGGGGAGTGAGAAGGGTGTCAGGGGGGTTGGGAAGAGCACCCCCACACAGGCGTTTGGATGCGAAGTCCTAGAGCACGGGGTTGCTGCGGAGGGCGTCCAGATGGAGGAGTGGTCTGGAATCTGGTGTGAGAGCCTCAGCAGGGTGAGGAGGACAGGGGCCAGCCCAGCACGGGGTGCTGGAAACTGAGTGCAGGGAGAAGGGATTCTGCACTGGGGAGAGGATGACAGCTATGATGGGAGACAGCTGAAGCAGGGGTTATTTTTGTAAAAAGTAAATACATTAAGAACAACGAAAACCAGGTCCATCACCTGGTTAGAGAAAGGAGTTACAAATATGGAAAGAGAGGTGATACTGGAGTGGAATTACGGCTATTAGTATAAACTCATGGATTTCAATATTTAGGTAGAGAAATAAATTTACATGTACATGTATATACATGTACATATATTTTCTAGTTCTACCTATTGAGAGGCCTGGGAGCAGCAACGCTTCCAAAGAAAGAGCACGCCTCATGCCAGATCTTGACTTCTACATACTATTATCCACCAAAAGGAACAAGGACTTTTGGAGAAAGAACAAGATGAGACTAGAACGTCTTGTGCCAGAAAGCAAGGAAGTACTCAAAGACTGTGGAAACTTATCAAAAGGACATAGAAGCGACCTTAAAAGGGTTCTGAAAGCCTAGATCTCAGGCAATTTGAGTATCAAAATAATAATAGCAATGGGGGTTATTATCAGTGAACAAAATAGATAATTGTACACTGAAAGTTTGATGGAGAATGTAAAATGTACGTGGTTTCAAAGTACCTTCTATAAAATTCTTATTAATTTTTAAAGAAAAAGAGTAACTGTATATCGGAGAAACCCTGCAGACCCCGACTCTATCGAATGATTGAAAGTGAACATCATCGGCAATGGGACAAATTGAAACTGTGCACATTTTGATAGGATGTAATGAGAAGAACACAGGATCACTTCTCTAATGTTGCTGCCAAAGATTACATTACCTGAATGTCATCAGGAGGAAACATGGGAACAATCCAAATTGCAGACCATTCTAAAATCCACAAAATAATTCTTCAAAAGTGTCAAGCTCATGAAAGTCCAGGAAAGACTGAGAAAACTATCCGAGACTGAGAAAGACTCAATGCAATGCATGAACAGGGTCTGAAGATTAGACGACTAATCTAATTTCTGCATTTTGATGGCCATACTGTAGTTATGCAGGAGAATGTTCTTACTTTTAGGAAATATTGGGAGACAAGAGGGTTTCAGGTGGCAACTGTAATCTCACATGGTACTAGAAAAAAAAGTTTTTCAACATGTACATTTTCTATAAATTTGTGATTGTTAAAAAAAATAAGTATCGTATCGCAAGGGCTGGGCTCATACAGCCAGAGTAGAGGGACACTTATGCCCGATCCAAGTGGTCTCCCTTCTTCGGAGCTGCCTCAAAGACTGTGTGATGCATGCTTGCCTAGTTGGTCAACGCTGGCTTGAAGCCAATATTATAACCAATTTCCTTTTTCTCTCCCATCAAGAAAGCATTTTTTTCTAATAGCTTTGCTGAAACATAATTCACACACCATAAAACCCGCTCATTTAAAGTGCACGTGCACAACTCAGTGGTTTTTACTGTATACGAAGTTGTGCAACCATCATTATAATAGAATTTTAGAACATTTTTATCACCAATCAAAAAGAGCCCATACCCACTAGCAGTCATTGCTCATTGCCATTCTTACTAATTGTATTTTTAAAACTTACTGCGTTTTTTACTGATACAAGATGATGTGGCACATAGTAGGTAGTTAATAGATATTTGATGAATGAATGAATTGCCAGTTGATATCACAGCTATTTATGACTGGCATCTTTATGGTTGTTTCCCATCTGCTACTTTCTATATTTTCATTAAAAAAAAAAAAAAAGTGATCCTCAAACACCTTGTACTAAAATAATGCTCTCAGCTTCTTGAAAGTTATTTTATAAAATCCATGATAGTAGTATTATCTTTATTGCAGTCTCACAGAATATGGATGATGAGCTACAATTATATCACTATGTTTTGGAAAGTGTTGAGGTCACTTTAACATACTAATAATCAGCATGCTTGAACTTCAAACCTTTGCAACCTACCACCAATTTCTATGATGATAGACTAAATAAAATTCTCCAAATTCAGGATAACTCTATTACAAGATTGAGCTGGAGATAAACATAAAAACAGATACGTCTTCCAACATAACATCATGTTAAAAGAGTAACAGGAGACAGATTATGCATAATCATACAATTCCTTTTTTATAAACTATATTTTATTTTCATTGAAGACTGTCACCAAGACCTTCTTTTCACAAGCAGTTCAATGCAGAACTCTCAAAAATGGTCAAATTATTATTTTGCGGTAATGATGAAAAAACAAGCAGGCCCCCACTTTAAGTTATCTTTTCAAAATTTTAGTACTTTATGGATACAATCACTTATATAATTGTATTCTTCCAAATACTAATTATTTTTGAATGTTTGGCGATAATAAGTCTCTCAAAGAACTGGATTAATTAGCCACAGAAAAGAGATATGATCTCTAGAAAGAATAATTTCAGTATATAAAGCAAATTTCTGAAACTGAAAATAAATACTTCAATTTTATTTTTTGAAGTACAGTTTTTTTCTGTGTTTTAGCCAATGTAACCTTCACTTTATTAAGCAAAGGGTATGATTATCTCAACCACCACTTAAAAACCTGTTCTTTGAATGCATAAATACATGCAAAAATACTGAAGCTAATGAAGAAAATAACTAAACAAAAAATTATGTTTTTTTTTCCTTATAGAAATTTCAGTATTTTTCATTTGCCAAAGGAACTCTTAGACGATGTATGGTAATCTACTGCTCCACAACATTTGTTTCTAGTAAAATGCCACCAATGTAGAGAGAAGGCAGAACGCTGATAAACACAATGAGAGAAGTTAGCTTGGAGCTATATATGAAATATATATATACACACACACACACACACACACACATACATACATATGTACACACATACACGCACGCACGCACACACACACACACACACACACACTGCACACTACTTTGGATAGATAAAACGGCGGTATTCTCAGCAGAAGATTTAAATGCTACACCTAATGTATGTTGATAGTGCACTGATTGCTGAATCTACGAATTCATTGCAGGGGCCAGTGACACAGTGATTGCGGCTATTGTAGAACTCAGATTATGGATGAATGATATATCTAATTCTAACAGAAAAAGAAAACGAGCGCTGTTCTCTGGACTGTAGTTGACAAAAGAAAGGTGGACATTGTTCCACTGAAAACTCCGGAGAAGAGAATAATAGATAACTTCAACCAGATGAGGATGAAGGACACTTGCAAATAGGCAGAGGTCCCAATGATGATAAAGTTTCATTTGCATAACCTCTGATTACACATTTTGATTGTATATGAAATGATTGGGCACATTATCAAAACAAAATGAGATCATCTGTGAAGCAGTATGCTTGCTAGAATCTCTGGAATAAATTGAAATGAAAATTGTCGCCTGTTCATGTGATAACCCTAAGTGAACCAAAGTCACTTTGAGGACTGGACCAGAGAACAAAGAGAATGTGGCTGTTGAGACGAGCCTAAGCTTTCTCGCTACTAGCGTGGGTGACAAATAACAGAAACTCTATAACCATTTAAGTTTGTTTCAGAAATGAAAAAAATAAAAGAAATTATCTGCCATTTGCCCAGTAGGCACTTTGCATTCTGAGCAGTGAATTATTTTTAGTAAAATTAGATTACTGTGGGCATTTGATTTTGGCCTAAGTCAAAAGGGAAGATAGTCCTGTTAGGGGAATTAGGAAAGAATCTGAAAATCTAGCAAGGTTAACTATCAGAGGCTGAAATAAATGCTAATAAGCTGGGGAATAAAATTTGGATGAGGATGTGGGTAGGAGGTTGGGGGTGAAACAGCTGTTGAGGGAAGAGGCAAACTGGTTGGGCTAAGCATGGGTTTCGGGGTACTCCAGGATAGGTCTAGAAATGGATTGGTAAAAAGATCGCCATGTATCTTGGTCGACGGTTTTAACTATAATAATTAAGTAAATTATTATCATTAGCGTATGCATACATAGATGTTAAAATAAGAAACGGAAGGTGCCGATTACCAAAAAAGTCAGGAAAATGGATGCCTCTGGGAAGACCACATGGGAAGCTTCTGATTCCTTAACCTGGGTGGAGGTTATACAAGTGTTTATTTATCCAGGTGTTCGCTCTAAACTGTACATACGTGTTTTATACATTCTCCTGTGTGAATGATATTATTCCAGAAATAAAATGAGAAAAAGCCCATGTCGTAGGATAACTGACGTTAAAGACAAATAAGGCAGGGGAGGGAGGGGACTAGGAGTGTGTGGACATGAGGAAGGGCGAAGCGATTTTAATTAGGCAGACGTGGCAGGGAGTCGCCGAAAGGTAACATTTGAGTAGACTTGAATTCAGCAGCTGAAGGAATAAGCTATGTGGGACTTGGGGTGAGGGGAGAGGGAGGGAGAGGAGATTTCCAGGAAAAGGTAACAGGAAGTTAAAAGGCCCTGAAACAGGAACATGTCATGATATGTTTTTCTTAAAATTATCATGGTTACTACTAGCTGACTGACGGATTCTTAGCTTTCGTTGATGTCTTTGATTCCTGTGTTGCTTCATGTCAATCACACAGACGTTGCATTTGGTTA
>NW_011888827.1:4767770-4778974 GCF_000151845.1 Pteropus vampyrus
TTAAAGACAAATAAGGCAGGGGAGGGAGGGGACTAGGAGTGTGTGGACATGAGGAAGGGCGAAGCGATTTTAATTAGGCAGACGTGGCAGGGAGTCGCCGAAAGGTAACATTTGAGTAGACTTGAATTCAGCAGCTGAAGGAATAAGCTATGTGGGACTTGGGGTGAGGGGAGAGGGAGGGAGAGGAGATTTCCAGGAAAAGGTAACAGGAAGTTAAAAGGCCCTGAAACAGGAACATGTCATGATATGTTTTTCTTAAAATTATCATGGTTACTACTAGCTGACTGACGGATTCTTAGCTTTCGTTGATGTCTTTGATTCCTGTGTTGCTTCATGTCAATCACACAGACGTTGCATTTGGTTAAGAGATGGCACAGGAAGAAGCACGTATCCAGTTGAAAGACCCGTAACTTTCTTCCTTTGTTACCAATGACATTTCCTCACTGAGTTTGAAATAAATGTGCTACGAGAAACTGAGGGTAAATAAATTCTTTTGATTTTTTTTATTTTAAATTTATTAAAATCAAGTGGTAGGAGATAGGAGGAAAAAATATATAGCTAGAAAAGGAAATGAAACCTGAAACATGGAATTTCTAAAAACATCCGGGCTAAGTCTGACACCAACGTATTCAGTTAAAATTGTTTGTTTGTTTGTTTTTTAAAAAAAAGCCAAGTTACAAGTTTTTACAGCTAAATGAAGCAGAGTATTATTCCCTGTCTGTCCCTCTTTTCGCTCATACCCACTTGAATAATGCACCTCTGCTTGAATATGTTTAATTGAGCTGTTTAAGAACACTTAGCTAAAATACAACAGTAAGAGAAATGGCTGCAGAGGCAGTGGAGTTCAGGAGGAGAGATTTAGCATCCAGGCCTTTTACAGCTGAAAGGTTGCCACTGTGTCAGGGTCAGACCCTTTCTGTGGCAACTTTGGGGAACAGAAATGGGACCAGCAGGTGGAAGTTACAATGAGGAAGTCAATTTAAAGTAAGGAAGCTCCTTCAAACAATAAGACTTAAAAAAAAAAAAAAATTTAGCAAGGCTGCTTGGGGAGTCACTGGATTCACCCTTAGGAAGAAGTTAGGTGACTACTTGTCAGATTGCCCTGCTCTGGGTAGGTGACATCTCAGACCACATACTCTACAGTCCCAAAATTCATTTGGAAAGCAACACAAATATATACAAATACACAAAACATGCTTTGGAAAAAAATGACAGCAAATTATTCTCTGGTTAATAAGACAGTTTTACAGTATATTTTAAGCAAGGCCTGCTTATTATTTCTCTGTTGTGTAATTAATGCCCTTAATCCTTCTGTATTACCCCTCAATCATTGCTAATTTAAAAAATAACCTCTTGGTCGTGTATTCATTTTGGATGCGCTTTTCCAGATTTTAATCCTCCATTGTGCTGCAGCATTTCAACTGCTCTACCATTAATAGCAGATTTGCATTTGTTTTGACCTTTACTTCAAGGGAAATTCTTTCCTGTACTCCTAGGCATTTTACCTTCTTAGCTCCTAAGGCAGGAGTTTCTCCCTGAAGTAAACGTGTAGGGCTGGGCAAAAGAAACGATGGGAAAATACAGGGTGAGACAAAGAAATTTACCACCAGGGAAGAATGACAAAGGCATTTCTCCCAGTTAAATCATTCATTCTTCTGCCATACTTGTTCTATTTTTGGAAACTTCGACCTTAATGCTCCTTAGCATTTCCAGGCAACTACCTATGGCTCAGCCCACACAGCTGAACCCTTTTAGCAGTAATACTTGGTGCTGTTAAAGGGGTGCTCCCTGGTGCTATTATCACCAGCACCGTCAAGCACCCTATAATTTGTGCTGCGTACACCCATTCTGAAATGTGTCAGGAAAGGGAGTGATTCGGGCTTTTTCATTTTTCTTGACAGATCTAATATTTGCAGGTATTACAGTACCAACCTTCTCAACAACTTTTATTTTCTTGTTGCTTGGGAGCTAAATTGTTTGACTTGCCGTCAGATAAAACAAATTTCCCTATTTCTACCCCTTCCTATTTACGTGGAATCAGTAGTTTAAGATTAGGTAACAAAGAACAAAGCACAATCCAAAGCTTAATTGGGGAGATAAAATTTGCGGGGATCTCAAACCACAGGAAGCTTCTGGTAAAGGTGAATTTGCTGAAATATTTGACTGAAGTTCTGTTACTTGAAGGGGCTGGTCAAGTACAGTTGAAAAGCAACCAAAACCAAAATGACACTCCTTATAGGACCCTTTACTTCACAATATGTGAAAAGTGGACGTCGATAACAACATCATCAAAGATTCCTACTCCAGAGAGGATTGCACGATATGTTAGTTCCAGAAATGAAAGAACTTTGAAGATCACCATGCTTCTGACACAGATGTAAGTTCAGGCCCAAGTTTTCTGGCAGGTTATTACTGGCAGTAGGGAAATTGCCCCAAGTGCAGCCCTTTGCCAGAGGCACAAAGGCTCGGACAGCCCCCTCAAAGAAGGTTGCTTACAGAGACTCAGGTAAGTCTAGTTCATGGTTTGTTTTATTGCCTCTCATTATATTTCCAGATGCATTAAGTCTCCTATCACTTTCCAGAGATTGGGTTTCTGCCCGGTAGACACTGGTACCATTTTTGTGGGTACAGTTTTCAGTCTTGTAATTAGTTGCGGGCACTACTAATTGCTTTTGTAATTACCTGCTGGAGAATGTCAATTATCTCCTTGCCCCCACACAAGCATATGTGATTGGCTAATTAGACCTTCAAGTAGGCAACCAGAAATATAATTAGCCATTTGAGAGAACAATTAGTTGTACCATCAATTTTGCACCCATAAAAAGGAAGGAAGCATTGGTTTAATTTGTAATTCGTAACGCGAAATGAAAACTGAACTTGACGCTTCATAAAGGCATATGAATGTTTCAGAGGAGGAAATGTGAAACACACCATTCATGTGGGGAAACACGTGTCTCTTTTTAAAAGACATCACTGAAACAGTCTCCCAGTTTAAGAAACAATTCTGTAGGGACGTTCAGAGTTAATTTTGATAGTCAGATTAGGTATTACACCTCAGGTCAAAGGGGAGAGATGTTACACAAAACTCAGTATCAACTCAGAGGACATATTTACACAGAACTACTGAGAAAGATAATTATTATATATAAATTTAGTATTTTGGTACGTGTACCTCACATCATCCAAGGGAAAATGTTACATACTTGTGTTAGTTTGCTAAAGCTGCTGTAACAATTACCCACTTACATTTGATGGCTTAAAACAACAGAAAAATATTCTCTTACTGTTCAAGTCCAGAACATGGAAATCAGTTTCACTGGGTCGAAATCGAGGTATTGGCAGAGCTGCATCCCCTCTAGACTTTAGGGGAGAGAATATGCTCTTTGTCTCTTCCAGCTCCTGGCAGTCCCTGGCTCGTGCTGGTACTATTCCAATCTCTGCCTCTGGGGTCACATTGTATTTTCCTCCTCTTCCGTTGTCAAATCTCCCTCTACCTCTCTTATAAGGATGTGGGTGATTGCACTTAGGGTCCACCCAGATGACTGCGGATATCTCCCACCTCTAGATCTTTAACCTAATCGCACAAGCAAAGGCCCTTTTTCCAAATAGGCAACATTCACAGGTTCCAGGGATTAGAATGGGAATTCTTTTGGAGGGAATAGGGAGGGTTTTAGACTACAACAACACCTAAATGAAACAGGAGCTCAGAGTATGTGTTCATCAAGAACCTCAAGAAACCACACTCCAACTTATAACTAGTGTGAGGTAGAATTTCTAAATATAAAGACCCCTAGTACATAGATTGCTATGACGATAAGGCAAGTAAAATCTAACAATGTATTGGTGAGAGCGGGGCATTCCTTAAACAATAAAAGAGTATTGCTTCATGGGTTTCAAACGATAAAATAGATATGTATATTTTCTAAGACCCAAACAAAGTAAAAATAATATTCTTGGAATTAGTTGCATCATGTGAAAATAATTAAAGCTATGAGCATCGGTCTTGACTAGCCCAAATGGGTAAAGCTCAGCTTTATATTGATGTTGCTAAATCTCTACTCTCGAGAGCTTAGAAAGTACAATGAATTTACCGTCTTAGATATCATTCTTTTCTTAAAGAATGACCTTCGATTACAAACAAGGTACAAGACTAATGAATACAAAGACACTTTCAAAATTACTAGCAGCTTACACATTGACTTTGCCATTGATTGATATGTTAAAGTAACAAATCCCAGGCTGGGTAACCATGGCAGACCATGTAATAAATATCAATTAACAGAATCTTAAAGAACCCTTGATATTTTCAACTTGAGCAAGTAATTAACTATGAACAAAAACAAAGATTATTATTTAACCACAGTCAGTAGCGGGCAGACATATTTAATCCAATGAATTAAAAACAATGTTTACCGTTTCTGACCTCACCTTGGTAAAACTCCCACCTCTAGGTACACATAATGTTCAGATTTCTCAAAATATTGCCATCAGTCTGTCAATTAAAAGGTTTAACATTTAAGAAACACAGTTTCTTAAGAAGCAGGAAATTATAATGCAGACAGCAGCTTAAATGAAGAAACTGTCACCATAGCAACTTAATATGAGTTTTGTCAACCAAAAGAGAGGATGTCTGAGAATCAGCGATCTAAAAGAAACTACTGAGTTGAATAGTGTCCCTCCAAAATTCATGTCCACCTAGAGCCTCAGAATGTGACCTTAACTGGGAAAAGGG
Source organism: Pteropus vampyrus (assembly GCF_000151845.1). Classification (NCBI taxonomy): domain Eukaryota; kingdom Metazoa; phylum Chordata; class Mammalia; order Chiroptera; family Pteropodidae; genus Pteropus; species Pteropus vampyrus. The sequence goes on from NW_011888827.1 coordinate 4,772,503, forward strand.
TCTTTGCAGATGTAATTATTTAAGATAAAGTCATATCGGATTATGATGGACCCTGAATCCAGTGACTGGTGTCCTTTTAAGAAGGCCATATGAATTCACTCAGGGATGAAGTTCATGTGATGATGAAGGAAGAGATGGGGAGAATAATGTAGCTATAAACCAAGAAATGCTAAGGATTGCCAGAAGCCACCAGAAGCCACCAGAAGCTATGACGAGGCAAGGAAGAACCCTCCCTAGGGCCTTCAGAAGGAGTGCAGCCCTATCGACATCTTGATTTCAGACTTCTGGCTTCCAGAACTGTGAGAGAATACATTTCTTGTGTTAAGCCACCCAGTCTATGGTAATTTGTATGGCAGCCCTAGGAAACTGATATACATGTTTGTACCAGGAAGTGAGATGCTGCTACGACATACACCTAAAAATCTGCACGTGAACTTGGTATCGCATCATGGGTAGAGGCTGGAAGAATTTTGAGTCACATGACAGAAAAAGCCTAGATTTTCTTGAAAAGAATAATGGTATAAATATGGATATTAAAGGTGATTGTGATTCCGTGAGAGAAAGAAATGAAGGGAGCTAGAGAGAAAGCTTCTACTGTCTTAGAGAGAAACACATATTATCACTAACAGAATGTTGCTAAACACAGGAATATTAAAGGTGCTTCTGTTGAGGTCTCAGATGAAAATAAGGAACGTGTTGGCCACTGGAGGAGAGGCGATCCTTGTTATAAGGTGGCAGAAAACTGAGCTGAATTAAGTTCCACGTTTGGGTGGAAGGTAGAACATGTAAATGATGAACTTGGATAATCTGCTGAGATTTCCAAGCAAAGCATGGAAGGTTTGGCCTGTCTTCTTGCTATTTACCGTAAAATGTGAGAGAAAAGGGACTCACTGAAGTATAAACTGTGATAAACGAAAAAGAACCAGCACTTGATGATCGGGAAAATTCTCGGCCTATCTGGATAGCGAAAGATGAGAAAGCATGCTCTAGAGAGAACATAAAGGTTGTAGCAAGGCCACATTTTGTTGAAGAAATTAGGTATGTGACTCCTGGATCCCATCGACTAAGCTTGGCAGAAGCCGGCAACAAAGATAGGGTTTTCTAGGGAAGGTCTGTGGAGACTCTCGTTTAATGGCTCCCCTGCATTGAATGAGAGTTGGATAAGATTTTTGAGAACTTTATACTTAGAGAAACGCTGCCAGCCTGGACTGAAAGGGACAAGGATGAGAGGAAATGAATTAAAAATGACTCTGAGGGCAGAGGCAGAGACAGCTGCAGAGGCCAGAGAAGGTGACCATGGGCCCAGAAGACAGTGCATTGAGCCAAAGAGGAGTATTCTCAGGCCCTGAAGTCTAATAACATTTGCTCTGCTGGGTTTTAGACTTGTTTGGACCAATAAGCTATTTATTCTTTTCGTTTCCTCCTTTTTGGAATGGGAATATCTGTCCTATGACTGTACCAGCATTGTATTTTGGAATTAGATAACTTAGTTTCTAGTTTCAGAGATCCACAGATGGAGAGAAATTTTTCCCTAGGATAGATCATACCCAGAGTCCCACCTATACCTGATTTACATGATAAGATTTGGAGTTGATATTTAGATGAGAATTTGGATATAGAATTAATGCTGAAATGGGTTAAGACCTTTGGGGATGCTGAGATGGGGTAAATGTAATATGTGTAAAGTTTGGGGGACCAGAGGGTAACTATACTGGTTGAATAGTGTCCCCCGAAAACTCATGCCCCTCCAAAACTCAAAATGTGACATTACTTGGAAAGATGGTTTTTACATATTTAATTAGTTAAGATAAGGTCATACCATATTAGGGTGAGCCTTATTAAACCCAATGACTGGTGTCTTTGTAAGAGGGCCGTGTGGAAACACACAGGGAAGAAGGCCATGTGAGAACCAAGACAGAGACTGGAGTGATGCAGCTACAAGTCAGGATGGCTAAGGGCTCCTGGCAACGATCAGGAGCTGGGAGAGAGGAATCAAATGATCTTGCTCTTAGAGGCTCCAGAAGGAATCAATTCTTCCGGCTTCCAGAACTGAGAGAGAATAAATTTCTGTTGTTTTAAATCACCCAGATTGTGGTAATTGGTTATAACAGCCCTATGAAACTAATACAAAACCCATCTTGCAACTGACACCTTTCTTACTCATTTGTCAACTCTGAGTTTAGGACCATTTTCCATAAGAAGCTTTCTCCGATTCCACTGCTCCATGTGCCTTAGGCATATACTTTTATCACAGGACTCATCCTTCTGTAATGGTATTTTCTCTTTTTATGTCATTTCTCCCACAGTGGCCAATGGATCTGAAGGCAGGACCCAAGGCTTTCCCTAGATGTATTCCCTCAAACCTAGGACTGTGCCTGGCACAAATAAACACAGATAACAGGCACTGTGTGCAGTGATTATATAGTCTCCTTTATGCTTCATAACACTGCACAAAGTGTATGATTCCAATTCCACAGAAAAAGAAACTAAGGTTAGGAAAAGTTAATCTCTTGCTTTAGCTCACAAAGCAAATAAGTGACAAAGTTAGGTATCCGACACAGTTCTGAGTCCAAATCATTTGATACCTCTCTCTTACTGAGCTAAGGGCTGCCTGTTGACCACCTGTAAGCACTTCATTTACAAGAATTAAGAAGTGTTGCTAGTCTAGAAGCCTAAGTAAAATTGTATTTGAATGTTAAAACCCAAAGGTTATCTTAATAATATCTTATATTTGCAGGTACTTTGCAATTTATACATATTTTAACATTTATTATCATACTTAATACTCAGAACAAACTTAGGAATTATTGTCCTATTTTTCAAAATGAGCCTGCAGAAGTGAATGAAGGTTAAAGGATAAGTTCATGGTTATTTAGCCAGCAAGTCTGAGGAACTTGAACCAAACCTCTGTCACCAAATCTGAACTATTTTTATTAGATCACAACTAAGCTCCATATTCCTACGGATCTTTATCAGCCTCCTTTAGAACTTTAAAAACATTTACCTTTTCTCTTTCTTACCTGCTCTTCACATACAGTTAAGCATACATGTGTGGGTGGCTGCACCTGCAAGCACGTGTATGTGTAGCATCACATGGGCAACGGAAATCCAGAGCCTCTAATTTTTCATCCTATTCCTTAACTATTGACAAGGGCTAACATTTCACCATCACCTCTACAGAGCCGTTAAACTTTAGATGTGCACAATTAATTATATTAGTTGTTCACTTTTAGGAGAAATATAAATGCTGAACAACACTGACCAGATTACAAGTGCTTCTCATATCCTCAAATGCAGTATCTCAGATTTGGAGACTTTTGTTATAAAAGGACAAGTCATGTGTACCGATTAGTAAAACTGCCTCCAACAAATGTATTTGATCAGTTAACATGCCAACACCTCCAGAATTGATCATCGCTATCCTGTTTTTAAAATAATGTGTCACAAAAAGATTTGCCTCAACAGTAACATCCTAGAAACCCTTTTATGTAGTTATAACCTTATATTTTTATGACTGCTGTTATTTTAAAAGTCACCATTCAAGACATGTCATTGCCAAGGGTTATTATTAACTTATAGATTGAAAATATGAAGGGCAGAGAGGTAAAATGATTTTTTCTAAAAGGCCTAGTAGGGTGATCAATGGAATCGGGAATACAACAGACTCCTAATTTGAACTTCATAGTTTTTTGCGCTTTTCCAAGCACTGAGAAGCCACGGTATAAAATAGGCCTAATCATTTTACATTTGGTCTTCTATAATCATGTGAATGGAATCAGCCACTTAACAGACAGGTGAGTGGAATCAGATGCTGTGAGAAGGTGACCGCAACAGTAAGCAAAATGGCAAATTGTGATTATATCAACATTTCTTTTCACCATTATTCTTTGAACTGAAACAATAGTTAATATTAGGGGTAAAATAATGTTAATTGCATCTTAGGGAGTGATGATTTTCTTGTTTATTCCTTTGATCCAAAATTTAATATGGGTATTTAAACATCATCTTTTGATGTGCCTGCTATTTAAGCTCAAAAGAGCTTAAATAAACCATGATACCGAGATGGTACATCGGGCTCTGTGGCATACAGCATCCTTATACAGGTAACCCCTGCTTTCTGAAAGTTCACATTATGCCACTTTGCTTTTATGAAAGACCTACATTAGTACCTGTTATCACTAATCAAAATAAATCCACGTACCAACGTCATCTTTCTACATTCATCTACCAAGATACTCAGGTTGTTTCCATAGCCTGGTTACTGTAATGTTGCAATAAACATAGGGGTGTACATATCTTTGTGAGTTGCTTTTTTTGTTTCCTTCAGGTAAATGCCCAGAAGTGTGATGGCTTTTACTAGACCATATGGTAGTTCTAGTTTTAATTGTTTTGAGGAATCTCCATACATTTTCTGTAGCGGCTGCACCAATTTACATTTCTACCAAAAGGGCACAAGGGCTCCCATTTCTTCCACATCCTCGCCAGCACTTGTTATCCCTTGTCTCTTTGATGACAGCCATTCTAGCAGGTGTGAGATGATATCTCATTGTGGTTTTCGTTTGCATTTTCCTGATAATTAGTGGTGCTGAGTACCTTTTCATTTACCTGTTGGCCATTTGTATCTCTTCTTTGGAAAACTGTCTATTTAGTTCCTCTGCCCATTTTCAATGGAATTGTTTCTTTCTTTCTTTCTTTCTTTCTTTCTTTCTTTCTCCTCTGCCCATTTTCAATGGAATTGTTTCTTTCTTTCTTTCTTTTTTTTTCTTTTTTTTTTTTTTTTTGGATATTGACCCCTTATCAGATACATGCTGTGCAAATATTTTCTCCCATTCCATAGGCTGCCTTTTCATTTGGTTGATCGTTTCCTTTGCTGTGCAGAAATTTTTTAGTTTGAAATAGTCTCACTTGTTTATTTTTGCTTTGGTTGCCTTTGCTTTTGGTGTCAAATCTTAGAAAAAATCATCATCACGACTGATATCAAGGAGATTATCACCCATGTTTTCTTCTAAGTTTTACAGTTTCAGGTCTTAGGGTCAAATCTTCAATCCATTTTGAGCTGATTTTTGTATATAATGCAGGATAGGGATTCAGTTTCACTCTTCACGTGGCTGTCCAGTTTTCTCTGAAGAGACTATTCTTTAACAATCCATTTATAACTACATCAAAAAGAATAAAATACCTAGAAATAAATTTAACCAAGGCAAGGAAAGATCTGTACACTAAATATTATAAGACACCGATAAAAGAAACTGAAGAAGACACAAATAAATGACAAGATATTCTGTGCTCATGTATTGGAATTAATATTGTTAAAAATAGCCATACTATCCAAAGGAATCTACAGATGCAATGCAATCACCACCAAAATTCCAGTGGAATTTTTCATAGAAATAGATAAAACAATTCTAAAATTTGTATGTAACTACAAAAGTCCCTGAATAGCCAAAGCAATCTCGAGAAAGAACAAAGCTTGAGGCTTTATACGTTCTGATATTAAACTATATAGCAAATGCCATAAAAAAAGACCAGACAAAATATAAGGTGAATTCAGAGAAGAGAGTTTTCTTACATGAGGGAGACTCATGAGGGAGATATTCATGCAGGAGTTCACACTGAGTTGGTCTTTGAAGAGTAATGAGTAGAATGTGGACAGAGATGCAGCTATAGTAATCAAAATAGTATTGTACCGGCATTAAAACAGACACATAGATCAATGGAACAGCACAGAGAGACCAGAAATAAATCTATGCATATATGGTCAATTAACTTAGACAAAAGAGGCAAGATTATCTGTTCTAATTTTGATTTACATTTGCTGCCGTGAACAATCTTGGACATGTTTTTTATTTTTTGATGAATACTGGTACTCGTTTCTTTTGGGCTTGTATCTGGGAGAGGAAATGCTTAGTTGTAGGGTATGCCTATGTTCAGCTTAAAAAATACGGTCAGGTTTTCAAAATGGTTATACCAATTTATACTCCCAAAGCAATGTTCACGGGTTACAGTTGTTTTAATCTTTGCCAAGATTTGGTGATGCCTGTCTTTAATTTTAGTCTTTCTTGTGGATATGCAGTGGTGTCGTACTATGGTTTATTTTTATTTTTCTGATGACTAATGAGGTCGAGCACCTTCGTATGTGTTTTACCATTTGGACATCCTCTTAAGAAGTGCCTGCTTTAGTGTTTTGCTATTTATTTTTTTTTACTAAATCGACTGCATCTTTTGTTATTAATTTGGAGTAGTTCTTTATATAGAATGAGGCTAGAGTCCTTTATTAGATATTAATGTAGTAAATACTTTGTCCCATTCCATAGGTTACATTTTTAGTCTCTTAATATCTTCTGCTGAAAGGTTCTTAATCTAGTTTAATATTGCAAATTTTCCATTATGGTTATCATTTTTATGTCATGTTTAAAAAATCATTAAATATTCCAAGGTCAGGAGAATATTATCCTGTTTTTGTTTTAAAAAA
>NW_011888827.1:4780129-4797113 GCF_000151845.1 Pteropus vampyrus
GTTTCCTTTGCTGTGCAGAAATTTTTTAGTTTGAAATAGTCTCACTTGTTTATTTTTGCTTTGGTTGCCTTTGCTTTTGGTGTCAAATCTTAGAAAAAATCATCATCACGACTGATATCAAGGAGATTATCACCCATGTTTTCTTCTAAGTTTTACAGTTTCAGGTCTTAGGGTCAAATCTTCAATCCATTTTGAGCTGATTTTTGTATATAATGCAGGATAGGGATTCAGTTTCACTCTTCACGTGGCTGTCCAGTTTTCTCTGAAGAGACTATTCTTTAACAATCCATTTATAACTACATCAAAAAGAATAAAATACCTAGAAATAAATTTAACCAAGGCAAGGAAAGATCTGTACACTAAATATTATAAGACACCGATAAAAGAAACTGAAGAAGACACAAATAAATGACAAGATATTCTGTGCTCATGTATTGGAATTAATATTGTTAAAAATAGCCATACTATCCAAAGGAATCTACAGATGCAATGCAATCACCACCAAAATTCCAGTGGAATTTTTCATAGAAATAGATAAAACAATTCTAAAATTTGTATGTAACTACAAAAGTCCCTGAATAGCCAAAGCAATCTCGAGAAAGAACAAAGCTTGAGGCTTTATACGTTCTGATATTAAACTATATAGCAAATGCCATAAAAAAAGACCAGACAAAATATAAGGTGAATTCAGAGAAGAGAGTTTTCTTACATGAGGGAGACTCATGAGGGAGATATTCATGCAGGAGTTCACACTGAGTTGGTCTTTGAAGAGTAATGAGTAGAATGTGGACAGAGATGCAGCTATAGTAATCAAAATAGTATTGTACCGGCATTAAAACAGACACATAGATCAATGGAACAGCACAGAGAGACCAGAAATAAATCTATGCATATATGGTCAATTAACTTAGACAAAAGAGGCAAGATTATCTGTTCTAATTTTGATTTACATTTGCTGCCGTGAACAATCTTGGACATGTTTTTTATTTTTTGATGAATACTGGTACTCGTTTCTTTTGGGCTTGTATCTGGGAGAGGAAATGCTTAGTTGTAGGGTATGCCTATGTTCAGCTTAAAAAATACGGTCAGGTTTTCAAAATGGTTATACCAATTTATACTCCCAAAGCAATGTTCACGGGTTACAGTTGTTTTAATCTTTGCCAAGATTTGGTGATGCCTGTCTTTAATTTTAGTCTTTCTTGTGGATATGCAGTGGTGTCGTACTATGGTTTATTTTTATTTTTCTGATGACTAATGAGGTCGAGCACCTTCGTATGTGTTTTACCATTTGGACATCCTCTTAAGAAGTGCCTGCTTTAGTGTTTTGCTATTTATTTTTTTTTTACTAAATCGACTGCATCTTTTGTTATTAATTTGGAGTAGTTCTTTATATAGAATGAGGCTAGTCCTTTATTAGATATTAATGTAGTAAATACTTTGTCCCATTCCATAGGTTACATTTTTAGTCTCTTAATATCTTCTGCTGAAAGGTTCTTAATCTAGTTTAATATTGCAAATTTTCCATTATGGTTATCATTTTTATGTCATGTTTAAAAAATCATTAAATATTCCAAGGTCAGGAGAATATTATCCTGTTTTTGTTTTAAAAAAATTTAGTGCTTTATTTTCACACTTTAGATCTGCAATCCATTTGAATTTGACTCTTGTATATGAGATTGGAGTCCCAATAATTTTTTTCCTATATGGATATCCAATTGACTCATCATGATTTATTGAAGATTATTCTTTCTCTACTACGATGCAATCTCACCTTTATCATGTGTCACACTACACTATCCACTGGTCTCTGGCTATCCTTGCACCAATTCCAAATGGTCTTAATTTCTTAACTTCTTTAGGAAATTAAGTTCTTAATGTAGTGAATCTAAAGTACTTTCTGACATTTACATTTATTTAAGTATAAATAATTAAGTTGGAGTGATAGAATTTAGAAAAAATAAAAAGAATCCATTCAAAATCTTTCTTATATTTAGCTTTCAAGTATCAATGATTTCTACTGTAATGTTGGTAGGAACTAAAAAGGCAATTCAGGATGGAGATTTCTGGCAGGTGCCCTTAATTGTACATATTCTGAGTATTATCTGTCGTATGATCCATATACTTTAGAGGCCAGATATGTGGATGATATTGTAGATACTCAATTATAAATATCAGAGCTGTCAAAGCTAGAGGCATTCCATTAGCCTTAGTTGCTACCTCTAAGCAGATAACTCCCCAATCTAGATCTCTACCCTAACTTCTCACTTGAGCTATATCCACTCCCACATTGCTAATGTTGAACATTATCACTTGCCATCCCACCAGTAACTCATATTTATTTTAACACGTACAAAATTTAACTCATTGTCAATCTGCTCTTTTATCTTTCTTATCTCTATTTCTACTAAAAGCACCCTCAAACTCTTAGATATTTAGCTTAAATCTAAGAGATTTTCCACCCCCATGCCATGGCATACAAATGTGGGAGGCAAGTAGGAGCAATCTGCCTTGGGCACATGCAATAAAGGTGACATTGTAGGGCATTTAAGAGCAATAATAAAACTGACTAAAAACTGGTCAGCTTTTTACCATCACCATTTACTGGCAATTTTAAACAATGTCAATATTCTACTGCATTCTGCATGCTCTTGACATTGAATTAGTTGCAAAGTTATGTCCTTTTAATCTTGAAAGTAGTCCTTTGTATGTTTCTGGTTCAGACTCTTATTGTCTTATGATCGTTTTGCACCTGGACTTTTCTTCCTACAATTCATCCTACACAGGCTACCGGATTAAAAACAAATAACAAAAAATCCTGTACATTTCATTCCTCAGCTCATAATCCTTTAATGCCTTCCTACTGCCAACAGAATAAAGTTCAAAATACTTAGCTTGGTATTCAGGCCTGGTGGTCTCCCTTTCAACCACCTTTCTCTCCCTATGGTCTCCAGAATCGCATACTCTGCTTCACGTATATGCTTTATTTCTGTGCTTTCGTTCATTCTTATTCCTTACTCTTTCACTGCATCTCTGTCCACATTCTACTCATTACTCTTCAAAGAGCAACTCAGTGTGACCTCCTGCATAAATATCTCCTTTATGCGTCAACTGTAAGAAAATTCTCTTCTCTGAATTCACCTTGCATTTTGTCTGGTCTTTTTTTATGGCATTTGCTATTTTATATTTTGTATATTACAGATATTTTCCTTAGCTTTTCTCATAGACTGTAAGCTTCAACTAGCCTGGCATATGTTTGGTATTTAATAGAAACTCTAGTTATTGTCACTAACTCCTTGAAGACCAAATTTTATTCATATTAGTCTTCAGAACCTATCCCAATTCTTTATATGAACTAGACACTAAATGAATGCTTCTTGAAATGAAGGAAGGGTAATACTCATCTTGTGATTATTGTTACATATTCTGTTCTCAGAATGTTTTGTTCATAATTCCCAATGAAAGGCCTATTCTGGACATTACTCTCTATTCAATTGTGTTTTGTCTTTCCTTCAAAACCACATGTTCTCAATACGTTATTTTCATGTTCCAAAGGGCTTAAATAGGCATAGAATCCCCCACATTTTCACTTTGAGGCCACGATTTTTTTCTCTTCTGAACTCTCAGCACATATTATCTATATTATTCATTTAGTTCCTCATCATATACTTCTTTGTTACATGTCTTATATTTTTAACTCATGCATTGTTCTTTTTCCCAAGGGCTGGATATTTCTTCCTAACCACACTGAAAGTCTTTTGTGGATAAAGCCTTGTATCAAGCTCCATTTTCTACTTCCTAGCCTCTAACAGAGAACTAATTTTTGTTGAATGAACTGTTTTGTTGAAAACAGTATATTGGCTACAATTTTGTGCTAGATAGCTCCTTCTTTCTTGTTAATAAACTAGAGTTAAATTTAAATTTGGTAAAACTAATCTTAAAATACACCAAAGTCTATGGAATTTATGTCAATTCATTTTCTTTAATGCTATAGAATTATTGCTGAATTTGGAGATTAGAGGAAATATTATTTGCTTCTAAGAACTTTTCATTTCTTGGTATAACAATTAAAGTCACAATTCTTATACTGAAATTAATCTTTAAACTTAGGAAGATTTTTTTAAAGAAAATTAAGGTGTATAAAAATTTTATTCAGTGACAAGTAGACATAAAAACTAGTAACAATTAAATATCTTGCACTTTTTCAACATCTGCTAGGTGTCAGACACTTCACATATATTAAATTCTGACATCTACACTATATAGTAGGTATTATTACACTACTTTGATAGATGATCAAATGAGAGCTTGGTGATTAAATGGACTTGGCCAAGGTCACACAGACACTATGGGCAGGAAAAGGGATTGAGCTTTGGCTTGTCTGACTATAAATCCTGTGTTCAAGTCTGTAGGTTGACTGCCTTCCCAACTGGAAAAAAGATTGTCCCTCCTTTCTACAGATAAATTCTTTTCCCAACAACATTTCATTATGAAATTTTCAAGCATGAAGAAAAGTTGGAAGAATTGTATAATAACCCCCATACATCTGTCAACCCAACTCGATAATTCTTAAAATTTTGCTACATTTGCTTTATCACGGATCTATCCATTTATCCATTTATCAATTCATTTTTTGAGACATTTCAAAATAAGTTGCTGACATCAATACATTTTATTGCTAAAACTTTCAGTAGGTATTACTAATCAATGTAAAAGCTTATTTGTTCTTAGGAGAATTTTCATTGAATCAGGTGACACTTTTCTTGGGCATACAGACTTTCAAAAATTCTTTAGGGATATTTTTCTTGGTGTGGCAATTTAAATCTTCAAACTTCCTCTATCATATAAAACGTGATGTGAAAGTGCTCGTTCTCACATTTCTTTAATTGAGGCAAGTATTCCATTGCCTATGACAATTTTAAGCTGGTAGGATCTGATAATGATAGCCCCTTTACGTTATCTTTGTGCAGTTTCTTTGAAATACATATATGGAGAAAAACAAAGTCAGTGATGTCACGATGCTTCTTGTGACAGTAATAATCCAAGAGTCCAAATAATAAAACAATTCATGTGTTCTAAAGTATTCCTATCTGACAATTATGCATATTACCCCTTGTACCCATTCCACGGTACTGCGGTAACTTACTGGCTTGGTGATATTTGCCAAGTGAAATCATATTTAAGCTGCTATTTGCCTCCTAAGGTCTCCTGAGATAATGTTCCTCCCTCAGGGCTGATTCCTACCAGGTCCTAAGTTTTTGGTACTGTCTAATTGTGAAGATAATTGTGGAGGCAGCTTTGAGATACTGGTACTTTTCTAAAACGCTACTGTTGGTTTTATTTGTCAGGATTCGCAGGTAACTGACCAGTTTCAGGTTTCCTGCTCCAAAACTAACGCCAGCTGGGAGGGGGCCTTATCCAGTCGTTATACTCACAAATCCTTAATTACTTTTTCCATTAAACTTGCCGCAGAAGACTATTAACTGAGTAGTTCAGAGTAGAGCCTGTATCCTGAGTCTCATTCATTCTCTCTCCTCAAGCTTTTTCTCTTCTGTACTCTTGCCATTTCAGCAAAAGTTACAAAAAAAGTATCATTTACAGTATTAGTTCTTAGTGATTAAAGACTCTAACAGTGGTTAGAGACTCAACGGACTCAACAGGGAAGCTTACTGAAGTGAAGAATCCAGGACCCTACTGAGAAGGGCTAAATTAAAATGTCAGAGGGGATTAGGCCTAAGAATTTTCATTTTAACGAGCATCTGCCTGGTGATTCTGATGCACACCAAAATTTGAAAACACTAGTTAGAACACTGACAGGCTTCTTCTGGAGAGAAAAAACCTTAGAGGTCAACCCCAAGTACAATGTAATAAAAATAAAACCAACTTAATGACTTGCAGGTCGAATCTCATCTGAATAAAATCCAGATGACAGCTAATCTGTTTGGAAATGTTTACATTTTGTTCTTAATAAAATTTCCAGTTTGTAGTAAGTGACCTCAGCATTATGGGGGAAATTTACTTTCCATTCTCTAAAAGTGCTCTGAACTCAACTGGAGAAGCGCACCACACATTCAAATTGACTTAATTTCTATAAAATTTCTAGAGAGTTGTTTGTATTGTATAGTCATAATTTTTTTCCCCTGGTAGGTGCCTGAGAAGTTTCACTGAAGCTTTCTAGCAAAAGTGATCATGAGATGAAAAGACTAGAGTCTTACAAACAGTAATTCCTGTTTGATGGTCAAGAAAAGGAGTAATATAATTCTTTCCTATCTGTGATGTAAGCAGCACCTAATCTGGTGCCTTCATTGAGGGTGAATATTTAATCGGTGGACAAATTCAACTATTCTGTTCAATGTACTGCTAGACTCCATGGAGGACTGCAGAGAAATGTAAAACTTGCTACCGGTTTTTCAGAATATTACAGTCTATTGAGAGAGGTGAGATGTGGATAGAAAGAAATACAAAATGAAGAGGTCCCTGTGGTCTCCCAAGTGGTATATAGAAGTATGGGAGGTGGAGAAAGTAATATTAGCTGTGATGATTAAATATGGTTTCGCAAATATTTGAACTCAGTCTTTAGAGATGAGTAGGATTTTTAGAAGAATAAAAAAAATTCAAGGCTAAGGATTAGCAAGACCATGTCACAGAGGTACATTCATGTCTGATATGGCTATGAACAGAGGTTTGGCCTGGAATTGCAGAGGGAGATAAGACTGAACAGCATGAGTGGTGCTCCATTTCAGAGGCCTTTGAATGCCAGGCCAAAGAGTTTGAACTTGATGAGTAGGTTCTGGTGAGCCCTCTGGGATGTTTGGATTAAGAGAATGATTGGATGGCATGATAAAAATGGTGTTTCATGCCTTTAGGAAGATGTAACTGGAAGAAAGAAACCTCTATGTAGAGAAGTTTCTCTAACAAAAACAACACAACAATGCCCTAATTATCCTAACTACCCATTGGTACACTCCAATAATTATGGGTTCAGCATTATTCTTGATGTGGGGCAAGACATGACTGTTCTAAGGGCCAATGGTGTCGCATACATCTTTGTAAAGAGGGATATTGTTCTATCTCCTGATGTAAAGAGATACTGGGGGAAATGTCTAAACAAAAGATAGAAGCCAAGGATGTACTCTGTGTCCTCAAATCCTCTATTTTTTCATATCTCGGTTCCTTACCTCTCATGCATTCCTCTGATGCTAACTACTGCTGCAAAGGTAGCAGTCAATCTCCGAATTCCCTGATGCAATTGAATCTGTAATTTGGGCAGAGCTTAGAGGGGGTGGCTTATCTCTAAGGCTGTCTTCCAAGATTACTCACTCATGCGCCTGGCAAGGTGTTGCTAGCTTTAAGCTGTCAGCTCAGCATGTGCTGTCAGCAGGGGCCTTAGTTCCTTTCCACATAGTTTTCTCCATATTTGAGATGTACAAGCTTGGCAATCTGGTTTCAAGTGAATATTCCAAGGCACAGTATGTAGATGCTTCTAGCCTCGTAAAGCTAAACTGGAAAGCTTCACTACCACTATATTCTGTTGGTCCAACAATCAGAGAGCCTACCCAAATTCAAGAGGAGGAAACTTAGACCACGTCTCTTGACAAAAGGACTGTCAAAGAATGTGAAGCTGACTTTAATCTACCAAAAGGGTAAGATCATTTAGCAACTGAACATTATAAAAGCTTCTTTACCCTTCACCAGTTCATGTCCTTCCAGGGAGGCCAAATGGCACCTGGGTAGTGATATGTACCATCTAGCTACAGACACTCCATGTCAGGATTGACAGTATGCCTTATATAACTGACTGAAGGCAAAAATCTACTTTGGAGTAAGGTCTTAGAGACTGATTTTGGTACTAAATTTACCTTCTAGATAATGTATTGCTTACTCTTTTACTATCTCATTTATTTTAAAGATGTGTTATCTTGCATTCACGATTAAGCTTGTTAACTGACTAGCTCATAGACTAAATGGCTATGTCATCAAGAAAGCATAAAGCTTATAATACTGCTTACATGTTACTTCCAGCATACCGAAGTTCCTCGATTGAAGTATTTAACTTTTCCAGAGATTCACTTTCTCTTTGCTCCTAAATAACACTTTGCCTTAAGCAAATCATTGCATCGATTCCTCCTGATTTCTTATGTATTTTTAAATCCTTATACTACATTTGTCTTTTTAAGTTCAAACATTGTAACTTTTCAATTTTGTTATAAAGCCTTGGTTTTATGTTTATTTTGTTTTATTGGGTTATAACTGAAAGGTTATTTTTAAAAGGTCCAGTTCCGAAGAATAATCCAACACTATAAAATGATACTTAGTGGGTAACCATTTTCTGATAGAAAATATTATTAATACTGTTTCCTGAAGTCGAGATAATCTACTGATAATGAAACACTCTGCATACAATGCTTTGAATTAAAAAAGTGCTATTTTATTTAGCTTTTCTTTTTTAAAAAGATAAAATAATAAAACTATTTTTAAAAATCAGGCCAAATATTACAAAGATGATTCAACATTTTTTAACTAAACTATTCAAATTCACTTGCCAGTAAGTTGACAAGCTATGGTTGGTATGTTTTAGAAAGAAATATTTGTAGGTAAAAATTTCAGAAGTATGTACTTAGAATTGCACTAGATATAATTTAGTTACTCAATACATGCTACTTAAAAAATGTGTTTAATGGTCAATTCTGATCAAAAGCAGGATTTATCATTATTTCCTAAAGTGTAACATTAAAAATTAACAGCTGATTATTCAAAACCTCAGTCCTGTTCATTTCTTAGCTAATGTCTTGTGACTATTAGTCAACATCATACAAATGCCATTATTTCATTAAACTTTTCTCAATGCCTGTGGGATGGGGCCGGGCGAAAGAAAAGATAGCCTCACATCAAAAGAATGACCTCATTTACTCCAAACACAATTGAGTAAAAGGTTAGAAAGTCAGAAGTGTTATTAGTCATACCTGATCTTGAAAAACAGAAAAAGAAAAAATAATCTGGGGCATTCTGTCAGTGGTGAAAGGGTTAATGTAATATTAATTATAGTAATGTGTCAACAAAGGGTAAAGAGAAAATTTAATAGAGGAATCAAACAACATTCTGTTGGACTGGACTAAAGTCAAAACATATTAGAAAGGAAATAATATTAGAGTACATGACAGTTTACTCAAATTTAAATAGGACTGTGAAACTTATTCTACTCAGAGGCTTAACTTTCCTATTATCTGGAATTTTAGAGACTCTTATCTTAAATCATCCCCAGCTTCCATTAAATTCTACTTCTAAAATTTGGCATAACCGAGCATTATCCACATGCATCTTAACCTCAAACCTGGGGCTAGGAAAAAGGCTGGTTATTCTAGGATGAGTGCTGTTTGGGAGGCTACAGGGAGCAATCTTTGGCTTTCTGCACATCGATGGCTCATGAGTTAGGAATGGTAAGTGGGGGGAGGGAGGCCTAGGCTTTTGAACCTCAGGTTTAAGGGTAAGGACATGGGGCCCAAGCCTGAAATAGTAGCGTAGGAGCTCATGAAAGCCAGGCCATAAAAGAAAGATAGCTAGGCAGATAAGATAAAAAAAATAAAAGAAAAAGAAAAGAAAAGTTAAATAGTGATTTCTAAAAGCCTCACATTAACCTAAAAAGAATTTGAGTTCAAATTTTTGGTATTTGTCTTGAGAATTCGCAAGTCAAAATATTTAGATATCTTTAACGAAACACTTCCATTAACCAAACTTGGAGTTCACCATTTCTGCTATTATAATGAATATAAAGAGGGCTGATGTCATGGGCACATGGCCTGCACAGTTCAGAGCCCAGTGCTTAAAGGGCTCCGAACTTGGTTAAACGCGATGCTGAAACGTTTGAAATTCTCCTTGAAATTCTTAATAATTTTTGAACAAGGGGCTCTATATTTCCATTTTGCAACACAGATTATGTAGTTAATCCTGGATAAGATCTATTACGACTGGGTTATATGTCAATAGTGAAAAAGAACAAACCAAATAGTAAGCAAAACTGGGCTGTTGGCTAGATTAAGGCACAGCAATCTTTTGAAAATATCCCACTCTTCCGATGCCCCAACCTTCCAAAGCTGTTTTCTTGTGCTCTCCTTGTACTAAGTCTAGATAGGAAGAACCAGATGTAAGAAGATTTCAACTCCTTCTGGACATACGAATTTTAAAGAGAACTGATGAACAAATCTGATGAAATCTAAAAGGAATAAATGGCTAATGGCGTTTAAAAGAAATGTTTTTGGTGATGGGTTTTTCTTCACCTTTCATACAAAATACGCACTAGATTTACTTTTAATGCCTGAGCCGAAAACTATTAAAAAGAGCCATTTACCCTGCTCTTGCTCCCTACTTTGTTTTCACTTTTCATAGCAAAGAAAACCTCCTCTTTCTCTGCTCCCCCATGACAGTTTTCTTAACCGAATCTTCCCCAATATTTTTTTGCTAGCTCTTTGTATGAAGGGAGTGGAAGGAAAACGCTGTCTCCCAATCAAAAACCAACTGAAACTGCCTTCTGGCCATGGTTCATTTCTACCTCAGTCACTAACTACAATTTCAAGACAATTTCCCTTTATGCTCTTTTCCCACCCCCAAATGTCTCCTTTCACAGCATAATGAATCTCAGTACAGCTGAATCATGCGGGTCTGATTTAGCCTGCAAAGATGTCAGTCAAAGCAAGCAAGACGTACTCTCTGGCCTTGAGTGCTCTAACCATCTATGAATCACAGGTTTAGTTTTTGCCAAATGAAAAGCAATTTGACTTGCAAAAAAAAATATCTGTGGGGATACTTATGGCTTTTAGCTCACAGGGAATATGCATTAAAATTGTCCAGAGAAAAGGAGATTTTGTGTGTGTGTGTGTGTGTGTGTGTGTGTGTGTGTGTGTACTGATATTTTATAAACCAGAAAGGAAAGGAAAAAAAAAAAAAGCCAGAATTTACAGCATTGGCTTTCAATTAAAATCTCTTCATTTCTCAGCTTCATCTAACAGGTGTTAACCATTAGACTAATAAATTGCTTCTTCAAATGGACCATGTCAATGAGTTACATAATAAGGTTCAAATTTTCGTAAGGGAATAGTAATTCAGTTAGACTTGGTCAGGGAAACTTTTGTAATTAGTTGCCAAAATACTGAACAATGTGATATTTTCTCTAATTCTTACTTATTAAGCACCAGTATAAAATTGGCTTTCTGAACACTGGGTTTGATCATTTTAAATCTTCTGTTCCTGGCAAAGAAGAATTTTCCAAAGAATTGTTAACCTTCTTTTTTTTCATCTTGGAATCCAATTTCACAAATTGCCAGCTCTGTTTCTGTAGGATGGCACTTCATTTGCAGCCACAGACCACCTATAATGGTCAGGGAAGCATTCATCTCTTATGAGGACTGTCTATCCAGACTTTAAAGTGCAACTTAAGACACCGTTCGATGTTTTTGGTGTTCGCTAGCCTTCAGCTAATTCCAGACTCCTCTAAACGATGGTTGTCTCGTGCCCTGGCAGCCCCATGAAGCTGTCTGAAACATCTCATTTTCTTCCCCCAAAATTATTCTCATTATGAACAATTTTTGTAGTGTAGAAAAAGCTTTGCGAAGGAGTGAGCATTTCAGATAACATTTCAGATTAGGCTATTACAATAAAATTGAGCATCTCAATCAGGTCATCGAGCTTCTAAACTGATTTACTACATCTACGATCTTTTATGTTTTTCACTATTTGGAAGAGACAGAAAACTATAACTGATTTCTTTCCCAGAAGTAGTCTCAAGGAAGGAAAGCACAGAAAAGAGTAAAGCTGGAATATTAGCTTCACAATCTGTTGAAAACTTAATAAAAAGGGCATTTTCCAAAAACACTGAGAGATGATGTGACCTAACAAAATTAACAGATAGACTGGAAACAAGAATGCTATGAACACTTGTCTTAGTTGCATCGATAACCTTGGGAAAGTTATTCAATCTGAGTTATTCCTATATTTCTTTGTCTGAAAATGGGAATGATGTATCTTTTCACATGCTAGGGTAACATACTTGAGAAATAAGCAATCTTTTCTGTTACTGAGTATGCTTCAATTTCTCCAAAATATGGCTTCCTAAAAAGTTAATATCTGTTTGGTAGATTGAAATTTTGTATTTTTTAGGTGAAACATTTTTAATGTAGTATACTTTATTTACCTTGAAGTAGGTAACTTTTTTAAAGGTAATGCATGCATTTTTAAAATGCCCGACTTGTAAATCTGGAATATTTTTCTGAACTGCTTTACATGATATTTTTCATATTTCACACCTACCAAACATGTGGGTATATGAAGAAAATCTATCAATAACTTCTTTTAAAGACCAAGAACAGTATAATTTACAAGGCACTTGCAGTGGTTATATTAAGGTTTTATTCAAACTCACTAATTGATGTCACCAGAAAGATCTCGAAGTATTTTTTCCTCAAAGTTTTGAAGCTAACAATTTAAAATAGAAATATATTTTCCGTGGACTGCAGCTTATTTCTATAAATAGCAGAGTTTGTTTTATTGATTTCAAATATGTAATTTTCTCAGCTTCAATTATTGCATGTATGAGTAATAGACATTTAATGTATAATTTATTAGAAGCTCTATGTTTCAATATGCTTTTGGCATATTCTAACTTGAAGAAGACTGATATTTATGTTGAATAAGTTTAATCAGTTAACTTTTTCACTGATCTGTTAAAACTACTTCCCTTTCTGAAAAACAGCTTAGAAAATAGAGTATAAAATATAAGACAATTCTGAATCACCAATAACATTTCTTTTGAATTTTATTGCCATTCTCATTATCTCTAATTTTCATTGCTTAATATGCCATTTTTACTTGCAATATTATTTTGAAGTTGCAGAATTTATGAAATTTGGGTTTAAAATAGTAATTTAATATAAATCAATCTGTGGACTTCCTTATAAAGACTTTCCTTTAAATTTTTCAGTTAAAAAATATAGTAACAAAAAAACTTTCATAATAGTAAAACCTAGATCCAGGTTTCACGGAGCCTTGGTGTTTTGGACATCGTCTTTAAGAAAAAGCATATAAAGTAAAGAATACGGTGTTAAGTACCAGTGTTTGGAAGGGGCCTTTGGGCTTCAGTTTCATTAGCTTCAAAGTCATTCCACTTCTGGGTAGTAGTTGTTTGACTCTTCCATATCAGACAGACGTGCAAAAGAAATCTAAAACCTGAGACACTACATTTAGTAGTAAGAATAAGAGTAATAACAGCTACTACTTATTGAGGGCTAATAATACCTACCAGGTACTGGAAGGTTGCTGCTGATAAGAAAAAGCTGTAATGGTGCATATTCTCTTATAACCAGGGGAAGAGTCAATAGATGGATGGTCGAAAAGTGGGACACTCATTTGGTCCTTGAAATAAATAAATGTAATTAGGTTTAAAAGACATAAAAATCACTCAGTGATTCCATAGAGCCTTGATGTCTTGTCTTCTTAATTCCAAAGGTAATGTAGATAAGCAAATCAACCAAGTCATAAAACAGAGAATCCTAAAGCAAGAAAGAAAAAGGGCTTCCCAGCATCTCCAGATGAGCAGAGAGGATATGTAATATTAATACTAATAAAAGTGACTACTATTTATCAACCATTTAGCTGGGGTGGATGATTTATATGTTAACTCTACTTCTCAGAACACATAGAAAGACAGCTATTATTTGCATTTTACAAATGGAGATGCATGAGGCCAAAAGAGAATAGGTAATTTATACAAAGTCATGGAGACAGGAATTGGAAGAGGTAGGATGCCAATCATACATAGGCTTTTGTATGTTCATATAAGAAACATTTCATATTCAAAATATTTGTCAAACAATCCATTATTGACCATGAACCTTTAGTATTCTTACCACCAAGGTACTTATACATTTTTAGTTAGAAAGAGAAAAATGAAATTATATATCCATGAAGGTCTTCACACCATTCAGTGCCAAAACTCTGACTCAGCTCCACCCAGAATTAGAGACTTTAAGGGTGGTCCTGGGATTATGGATCAAGATAACAAACAAAACCCTCCTAAAATGATTATGACCTGCGGCCAGGATTAAGATCCAAATGATACACTAAGTGAAAGTGGCCAAGAAGCCTAAGAGTTAGGTGATAAAGAAATCAGAGTAAGTTGAAATATCGAGAGAAAAGGAGAACATGGAGTAATGGGAATGATATAGGTCTCGAAAGATGGTGCTGGTTGATAGGTAAAAGAACAGATGAAGAAAATTCTAGGGCAGAAAACAATATGAACGAACACATAGATGCGGGAATGAGTTTAGCCCAAAGGAAGAAAAAGTAGTTAGCAGATTAATCGGTGAGAATAATGCGTGCTAAAAAGAAACAATTTGGATTTGATGTGGCGGCCAACAGGGAAGTCTCATAAGCTTATAATCAAAAAGAGGAGGGGACTAAAAAAAGTGATTCTCTATCACCAGAAGCCTGTTCACAGCAGGGAAGATCAACAGGGCAGGGAGCACAACAGGTAGATGACTACAAGTTCCTGCCTGGAGACTACATTAAGGATGGGCATCGATAAAGATGGAGCTGTTAGAGAGGAAAGCCATTTTAAGAGAGACGAATGAATGAATGAATGAATGACGAATATATCTGGGACTTGCCTAGTTATGAGGAAATCGTACTGTAATGATTTAAGACTACAGAGTTGGAGCAAAGGTATGGTAAAGATACAAAATGCCTATGTCTAATCAATGACAGAACAGTTTGAAGGGATTACTGAAGTACTAAGAAGAGATAAACTCCTGAGACACTATGAGTCATAAGATAAAGCAGTAGGTCATAAAACTTTCATAATAATTATCCTAAGCCCCCGCAATTGTGAAAGACTTAACAATCTCAAAAAAAAAATTAATTCTTATAATAACTCAGTGATATAAAGAGAGCAAATGTTATTATCCACAGTTTTCATATGAGTAAATTGCAGCTCAGAGTTTATGTGACCTCCCAAAGGTAACACAACTAGTAATTAGGGAAACCTGCACTCAAACTCAAGTCTTTTGATTTCAAATTTTGTTCATGAATTAAGGCCAATTTATATAATTCTAGAGAAGATTCAGTCCATGAAGGCATAATAGTCTAATGATCAGAAAAAATCTGTCACATTTAAATATTTTAACAACAAAAAAGGCAAATGGCATTTCTTCTAGATCATTCTAGATTTCATACATTTATTCTCCTTTTCCCTCTACAATGGAAAACCAAATTTACCTTCATCACTACAGCATATGATGCCAAAGTTTTATTAAAATGTTTCTTCATATGCAAATTAAAACTGTGAGATACTAGTTTTCACCATCAGATTTCAAAGAACAAAATGTCTGCTAAAGTATTGGCAAGGATGCAGGAAACATTGTCAAAATTAGTGGGAGACTACAGTAGGATAACATCTATAGTTGTGCTTCTTAATGCGGCACTTGCGATGTCAAGAGACCTTTTTGGTTGTCAAAACTGGGGGATGTTAGTAGCATCTAATGGTTTGAGGCCAGGGATGCTGCTAAACAGCATATAATGCACAGCCCTCCCCAATAAAAAATGATCAGTCCCCAAATGACAACAGTGCCAAGGCTGAGATATCATGTTCTATAAAGATAAATTTGGCACTATTTGCCAAAATTACAAAAACATATTCTTCTTGAACTAGTAATGCTACTTCTACTGTTTTTTTTTTTCCCTAGTTACACATGGGCAAAATTCTTTCATTCAACAAATATTCATTGAATATTTATTCTAGGAGCTAGGATTACAGCACGGAACAAACTAAAGGAAAGGAAAATCCCTGCCTTTCAGAGCTAACGTGCTAGTGCAGGGTGGGAGTGGGGACTGACCAGGAAACAAAGAAAATACCCAGTATATGAGATAATGATAAACCCTTTGGGGGGGGGAAGGTTAATAAGGAGAGATGGATAAGACTATTCACCGCAACACTGTCTGAAACAGCTGATGACTAGAAAAAGTCTAACCACACATCAGTGGGGGACTAGTTAAATGAATTATAGTGTTATAGAATACTATGCAGCCATTAAAAAGGTAGTTCCATAAGTGTTAATGCATAATTACGTAGCAAGGTGAAGAACACTGCATCTATAAAGAAAACACTAATAATAGATCTTTCAAGTAACATAAAGATCCTGAAAATCATGGTTATCTCTAGGAAGACTAGGGGATCAAGGTGGAAAATGGTTTTATTTTATTTTCATTATATTCTCTTTTGTATCTTTTCAATTTCGAATATGAATGCTATATAACAGTTATTTAATACCTAAGTGTCTGTGTCTGTCCCTCAACAGACTACCAGTGCCTCAGGGGAGAGGCCTGAGTTTCATTCATCTTTTTATATGCAACTTTCATGATAACTGTTTAATCAATATTCCGGAATGATGAATAATTACATTAATTCATGGATAAATCTTAACCTTTGATACAAACTGCCTATAATAATAGGATTAAAATATATACATGCAATAACAAAAAAACCTCATTAAGAATTTGAGTACATTATATTTATTGCATTATAATTTTTATGATAACCTCTACAGATTAAACTTGCACAACTACCTAAAATTTTATATGCCATAAAAAGAAGTGAAGAACATATTTTAATCTAATACCTTTATATTTTAACCATCAGTGAGTGTTTCTACAAACCTAATTTTTAAGTTGAAATAAGGAATATTTCAACAATTTAAATAAGTGGCTAAAGATAGTTCAACACAATTTAAAAATGGTAAGCTTTCATTTTATAAGCCACTGAAGAAATTCACAAGCAAAGTTGTTAGAGAATAATTATTTTAATGATTAACTGTTTACATTTAAAATTTTTCTGTACTTAGAATTTGTCAATATAAATTATTGATAGTTACTTTCTAAAATATGGAGTAATTTTTCATTATTATACTTTTACATAGTACTTTTTGAGATGCTTAGCGTTAGATGG
>NW_011888827.1:4797623-4802872 GCF_000151845.1 Pteropus vampyrus
AGAAATACAAATCTCAGGCTTAATGACTTATCTACTAAGAGTTTTCAAAACAGGAAGGAAAAAGGAAACTGAGGTTTTTAAAAATTCCCTTTTCCAAAGAGCTAAGGTCCTTCATGTTGGCTGGGGCATTCTGATTAATTCTCATATCCTCCACAGTCCATAACCAGGTATCTTAAGAGTAGGTACTCAAAAAAACTCTGGTAGATAAATGAATGCTACCGATGGCTGATTTCTTCCATACAGAACTTGGATACTCTTTAATTATTGTGGTCTTAGCTACTTCAGAGATAATGCTTTGATGGAAGAGGAAGAAAAGAGCCTTTCTGGGCAAGCGTCCTTGAAATTTCCATCTTCTCAGGGAAAAGAAAAGCAGAGAGGGAGAAATGTTCATTACCGAACCTCTACTTTATTCCAAGTGTTATGCTAGGTATTTTACCTCTTAGCTCACTTAACCCTCACAATGATCCTTAGGTAGTCATTACTGTGCCCACTTTTGTTTAAGGAAACCAAGTTCAAAGAACTGAATTAACCTGCTCAAGATGAACATAAGGGGAAAAGCTGGGATTTATATCCATGCCTGGTCTCTCCGAAGTTTATTCTAACATGCCACTCTTAATTTATAAAATAAAATAAAACCATTACCGCCACCACCAAGAAAACTGTGCTTTTATTCTGCCTATCTCTTTCATTGTAAGTCATCTCAATTTCTTTTTGGAAACAGGACAGAATATAATAATAATGAAAAAAAAAGTATCCCAATGCTGTCTTCAATCTTATTTGCCCAAATGCAGAATTTGACTGTCAGCAATACTTAACGGGAAAATTATTTATGGCTTTTGCATCTCGTCAACACATATATATGGATCACCAGGTGCTGCATCCTCTTTTTGAAATCAGGTCACATACTATTAATGAATGCATGTTTTAGCTTATCTCACCCAAGTCTGTGTGTCTTCCCCACTTCTCAAATTGTTTTTCTAGGAGATGACCAAGATACCTACACACAGGCAAACTTACAAAGTTAATTATTGTCTTCTTTAATATGTGTTTAATATTTTGAGGCCAATTTGAAGCACTTCAAATAATGTGTTATAATTGAAAAAAAGTTTTTCTAATTAAAACAGTCTTTTACTATCATTTTCAGCTTTCTTTTGATAATGAGAATTGATTTTTTTTTTAAAAAAAGAGCTCCGACAGCACAGTCTTTGAAAGTCTACCTCAAATAGGTCAGAGTCTTACTTCCCTGGCTATGCTGTACAGCATGAAAGGCTGCCTGTATTTTCTCATGGCTTTACTCCTCACGGGACCACCCATGGATCATTTCTCCGAGAAAAAAAAGAATCCATTGACTGAGCCTATCCTAAAGCTAACAAACTGAGCTTTCCATGGGGGAAACAACAGTAAATTGAGTACAATTATTGACCGGCCTTCTGTGGTTAAAAATACAACAAACTATACCATGTCACATTTATTCTTGAATTACTGGTCATTTTCATGCTCTGCTAGCATTACCTACTAGTAACCTTTTAGACACGTAGGACAAAAATTTTGGCCACTGTCTTCACCCATTTTTGTTATCGGTTATCCAGTATACACATACATCTATGTGTATTTTCCGTAACTCAGAGCTAATAAGAAACTGTGATGTTATATATATTAAAATACATGTTTCATCCCCCCCCCAAAAAAGTGTTTAAAATTCAATGGTTTAATTATAGTGATAACCCAACATTTATATTTATCTTTCTTTCAGTCAAGAATCATAATAGGAAATTATATGTTCTAATAAGTAATAGAATTAAATTATAAATTGTTTTATTCAATATTTTAAAATGTTTTAGATTATTTAGGAGTATTTAAAATTAGTTATGAATTATTTTAATTTAAAATTCAATATCAAAGAAAAAGATGAAAAATATATTTTTCATTCATATGTTGTTTTTTAGAAGGAGGAAAATGTCATGTAATTATACAAAAAAAATCTATGGGATGATTATGTACTAGAGAAAAATATTAAAATTAACTTCTTCCATCCTAAAATGTAATTACTATTTGCAAAATCAAAAACAAAACCAATGAAAAACAAAACATATATTTTAGTACAAATGTAGTCTTTTTTTTAATATGCAGAGTAGGGCAATGAGCAATGTTTTGTGGAAGCATTAATTGAATAAATCATATGTAATGAGGTATATGGAAAGAATTATACATAAATATTTCCCTTTATTGTGACTAAAATTCACCATTTTCATTTCTGTTCATCAGAACAATTTCATATGTTCACAATTAGAAAATCCTATTTACTTGAATATTTAGTGACAATATCATAAAATACCTTAAAAATCACCTTTACTTTTTATTATAAAACATTAATCAGAACCTAACTAATAAACACTTTGCTATGCTAAAATTTAAGGCAGTAGTTCTCACTTGCTCTCACTCATTTGCTCTCACAAATGTCCCCTGGTTACCCCAAAGGGGACATTTGACAACACTGAGACATTTTTGGTGTCACAAGTGGAGCAGGGGTGATACTGGCATCTAGGGATGTTGCTAAACACCCTACAATTCACAGAACGGCCTCCTACAACAAAGGATCACCAGCCCAATATGTCAATAGTGCCAAGTTGAGAAACCCTAGCTTAAAGATAAAGGCAAATCAAGACAGAAATGTATTTTAAAATGCCAATTTCCTCAATAGGACATATTCAGCCTAACTACCCAGAACTCCTGCATCTGCATATGTAATACAGGATAATGAGGGTTAATTTTCAAAATAGTATGTCTGAGCTCATTTTATTCATCTCTTAGATGGAGACAGTGCAAATGCCTATCTTGCTGGGCTGCTGTGAAGACTTTAGAGAGCACCTGGATACTGTAATACTAATATTTTGTTATTGATGTTATAACAAAAAATTCTAATAGAAATTTGATTGTTACATGTATTCTACTTAATAAGGTAGAAAACTGATCTATTTTAACATACTTATGCTAAACCCATAAGAATTAAAATATAAAAGGGTTTAGTCGAGTTTACCTGAATTTTTTTTTATAATTGATAACATGTCACTAATAACATCAACGACTACCATCTGTGTATCTCATTTCATGCTCATCATGAGGGGAGGTATTATTATTCCTTTCTTCTAGATGAAGAAATGAAGCCACAGGTAAACTAATTCACCTAGTGTCATATAACGTTAAGGGGAAGGAGGGCGTCCCCCTAGTTTGTCTTTAGCCTTTGACTAAACTCATATAGAACAGTTCTTTCTCTGGACAGCTCAATTTATTAAAGAACTGGAAATGTTTTGTTTCCATGGAACTTCATTGGTAAAGTAAATCAAATGAAAGGATGACCACCATACATTTTGTTGAAAAGATCACTCTATTCTGAGTAAAGGCTCACAATCATAGGCCAAGGACCTAAGGAATGGGGATTTATTGGGTTTTGGGGAGGAGTATAGGAATTCTTTATCAAGCATTATCTATAGATTAAATAAAGAATACAGCTTGCTTATATATGTATTATTGTTTTTCAAATGTATGTGCTTATATTGGGATAATTAAAAGGCAAATTCATTTTTAGAAACATTGTTGATTTTGTTCTAGTCTTTGATAATTATTGTATTTTAGCTCAATATTTTTACTTTTCCTTTTTATTGTCATCAATATAGTAATGCTACTAATGCAGTTAAAGAATCTCCAGAGGAGAAAAACAAATTGAATTTTTTTCCCCTTTACAGTACAATCTTGAGTAATAAGACTAAATGGTACACATGATTGAAGAATTATTCACACATATCACTGACATAATTAAATGTTATTAATACACTTAACATTTAATATTGAGATTATTTTTAGGTTAAAGATCCATGATTGAAATCATTTTAAGGTTATAAGATGTAGATGTGTTCCTTGGTAAATACACAAGTTGAAATTTATGAATCATCTCTGTAAATGCTCCCTTATATACTGATATGTCAAATATTATTTAAGTTTGCCTATTTTCAGTAGTAAGCTCTACCTATAGTAATAATACTATATTATAGTAATAATACTAGATATAGCCATTTCAGATTCTGGACAGTATAACTCAGTAAAAAATAATTGCTAAGTTTTATAAACGTATTTTTTATCTCTTTATGGAAAAATAAACATTTATCAAATACTTGTGTGCCTAATATAACTCAAGCACTATTGAAGCTTCTTAAAAAGTCGGTAGTTTACATCACGCTACATAGCACTTGGTTATGAAAATGTGTGTCTCTACGCACACTTGGTGACAGGGATGTGCCTGCTCGGGTCATACTGAATAAGATGTTCACACATTAAATTTAATGGTTAGTTCTGTTTTCATCTTTCATTTATTGTCTGTAACCCTTATCTGTCTGTAACTAGAATGTAAGCATGTGAGGGCAACAGTTTTTGACTGAAGAATTGCTGAATCCCAGTGCCTAAAACAGAGTTTGGCCCAGAGTAGGTGCTAAGTAAATATTTGTTGAATATATAACTGACTAAATAAATACAAGGGTTTTTCTAGTCTCCTAGGTAGAAGTACTTTCTCCTTTCTCTCAAATCCCAACACACTCCTCATTTGGATGCATTTCTCTCCCTAGACTGAAGAGTCTAGACAGCACCAACGTCATCTGTTCCCTGAAGGCTTAGTCAAATTCTCCTGTGAAACCATCTGGGCTTAACCACCGCCCTTCCACTCTGCTCTTCTCCCCTTCTCCCCTCTTCCCCCGTCTCCTCTCCCCTCCCCTTCCCTTCTCCTTTCCCCTCCCCTCCTCCACCCCTTCTCCTTCTTACTTTCTGATAACATTCTCTATATTTTGTCTATTTTAATTGGTCTCTCTCAATTTTCGATCTTTTGGGGGCCACTTTTGATAATTTAAATAGTCTCAGAAAATGTTCTGTCTCATCCAGGCCCTGAAATTTATGTGCATAGGTTTAAGCCACAGCTCAGCATTTATGATTCTTGTGCTTTTCCTCAATTCTGTGCTTATGTGTCCAGGATCATTTTTTATTTTATATAATTGTGCTTTACCCTATCTTTTATTTTCTTTTTAATTAGGGTGGCTAAAAGTTTACGTCTTTACTTCCAAAGAATGGCCCTTGGATTTATGTATTATTT
Source organism: Pteropus vampyrus (assembly GCF_000151845.1). NCBI lineage: Eukaryota > Metazoa > Chordata > Mammalia > Chiroptera > Pteropodidae > Pteropus > Pteropus vampyrus. Next base: position 4,802,758 of record NW_011888827.1, read on the forward strand.
CGATAATGTTTCTTTTTAAAATTCATTAATTTCTGCTGTTATCTTTAATTTTAATTCTTAATCTTTAAAATACAGAATGCTTAAAGTTATATATTTTCCCCTATATAGTGCTTTA
>NW_011888827.1:4804009-4839986 GCF_000151845.1 Pteropus vampyrus
GGGTCCTTTCTTGGTGTTGTATCTTCTATGGGTTTGGGCAAATGTGTAAAAACGTGTCAGCCATTATAGTATCACACAGAGTAGTTTCACTGCCTAAAACTCCACTGCGCTCCACCTGTTCAGTCCTCCCTCCCCACCCCACACCCTGGCAACTAGTGATCTTTTCACTGTCTGCAGAGATTTGCCTTTTCTAGAATGTCATGTAGTTGGAATCATACAGTATATATAGCCTTTTCAGATTCGCTTCTTTCACTTAGTAATATGCATTTAAGTTCCTCCAGAATTTTTTAAACAGGAAAAATAAACCATGAATTCATAGAAATATTGCCAATTCAAATTTATTGTTTTACTTCTTTGAGTTTTTGTATCTCTTCTCTTACACTGAAAATCTTGATACCTAATGATACTAATTACTTGTATGCTACAGTACAATTTGAATATAATACTATATATTATATCTGACAATTAATAAAAATAAATTTATTTGTAGGTTTTTTTATTTTTTATTTTGTCTAACAGGTATATCCCACTAAGGATATATAGTCAAATACTGTATATTTAAAATCATTTGAAATAGGTCCTCTCTGCGTGGTTTTGCCACTGACTCTCTCTCACTTGAGGTTAATTTGGTAATTCGGAGGTGGATTTTTTAGAGCTTGCTCTCTTTCCCACTTTTATTTAATTTTGCTTTATAACTATAACACTTTTATAGGGTTCCAGGGTCATATCTGCAAAATAAAGTACATTTGGAGAGGTCTACCAGCCATCCTCATTCCCTTCATGCTGTTCCCTTTTCAGCCCTATGAAAACACAAAACACCCTTATTTCATTTTTTCAGTTTTCAGAATAAAATTTGTGTGTATTTTTTCATATTTACATTCTCCCCCTTCTTTGCACACAGTAACATACTATACATACTCTTTCTAGCTTACTACTTTCATTTAGCAATACTGGCTGAGATCATTCCATAGCTAGCTATAGAAATAATTTTAATAACTGCTTAGTACAATGTTTTACCACACTTCGTTCAACTAGCCCACTATTAATGGATATTTGGGTCGTTACCAGTTGTTTTTGCTATTACAAATAGTGCTGCAATAGCTTTCTGCATATGTTTTCACATTTTTTAACAGTGAGTTTGCAGGATCTAAAGGTAAATGTATATGTAAATATAGTAAAATTATCTTTCATAGCAGCTGTACATTTTTCATTCCCAATAAGATATGAAAGTTCCTGCTTTCCCACAACATTCCATTTTGAGTATTGTTTTAGTTGTCTAATGCTATGGTAAGAAATCAGCACCAATTGAATAGATTAAAACAATACAAACTTATTATCTTATAGTTCTGGAAATCAAAAGTCAAAAAATAGGATTCACTGGGCTAAAACCAAGGTGTCAGGAGGACTTTTTTCCTTTCAGAAGCTCTAGCTAGGGTAGAACCGGTTTCCTTGTCTTTCCATTTTCTAGAGACTGCCAGTGTTCCTTGGCTCATGGCCAAGCGATCACATTTCTCTGGCCTCTGCTTCCATCATCACATCTTTTCCTCTGACTCTCCTCCTTCACTGAAAAAGACCTTTGTACTTACATTCAACCTATCCAGATAATCCAGGATAATTTCCACATCTCATGATCCTTAATCACATCTGCAAAGTCCCTTTTTGCATTCGAAATTCTGGGGATTAGAGTGTAGACATCTTCGAGGGCCTAGTCTGTCCACCACAAGTATACTGTCAATCTTTGGGTTTCTGACAATCTTATTGATAAGTAATGGTAATCTCAGTTAATTTTAATTAGCATTTTTTATTATGAGTGAATCTGACTCCATTTTCTTATATCCTATGCCTTTTTTCATTTCTTTTCCTGTGAACTGTTTATATCTCTTGTCCATTTTTATAGAGTTATTGGTCTTTTTGTTTCCTTTTAATTTTAGCTCTTTTCTATTTTAGGGATATTGACCCTTTGTTTATGATATAAGTTTCAAATATTTTCCTCATTTTTTATTTTACTTTTTAATTTTTTGGCCATGGAAAGTTTACTAAAAGTTTTATAGTCAACTTTATTAATCTTTCCCTTTATTGCTTCTAGCTTTTGAGTCATAGTTAGGAAACTTTTGGTCACTCTCAGGTTATGGAATAATTCACCTTTGTTTTTTTCTAGTAACACAGTGGTTTCTACATTTGAGTTTTAGAACATTTTAGCATTTGATTCTATATTTGAAATAGATTCTGTTTTCTCTTTTTCCACATAGCTCTTCAGTTACCCCAATGTCATTTACTGAGAAGCCCATCCCCTCTCCAATGATTCATATGCCACTTTTTTCATATAGTAAATTTCCACACATAATTTGATCTATATCTAGATTTTTCATTCTGTTTCATTTTAGATCTTCTTTTAAAATTTGTAATATCTCATTAATATAATAATTACTTGTACTTGGCAAACGCTCAACCAACAAGTCAAAGTTAATGACTGAAATTAAAGCATTTCATTATGTGTTCATGTTTTCCTCAATAAAATTTGAAGTAGTTGGGTATTATATTATTCTCTTTTATTTCCCTAGTGTCCAGCAGTGTTGCTTGCACTTTGAGGATAATCAATAAATCATTATTAAAAATGTATAAATAAAAATGTTGGACAGTAAATCTCTGCCAAAATCCTTTGTTTAGATGGCAATACTGAGTTCAAACCTTATTCTATACAACAAGAACTCTGAGTGCTAGGCGTAGAAGGTATTTCTTACCTCTTCTTTATAAATGAGGAACGTGAAGCTCAGAAATACTTAAGGTGCTTTCTCAAGGTTGCATAAGTGAAAAGTAGAACTGGAACTGGAATTTGAAGTCTTCTGTCTTCAAATTTAATATTCTTTATGTTAGCGGTAAAATGACCACATGTTTGGCTTCGTTTTCATACCTCTTAATTTCTCTTTTGATTCTAAAATAACATTCATCCAAGAGAAGTACCGGTTACTAAGGTCTAAACCTGATCAATAATGAGTTGAACTGATTATTCTCCACCAAAGGAGTGTGTGAGAGCTGAAATGACATTTTCAAAAGACCTGTTTTAAACGTTTTCTAAGGGTGATAATATTAATTACATGTCTGAAGGTGATATTAGATAATTTAAAAAACACATAGTGAGGTTTTTGTTCAAAATTTTTAGTGCTTATGTGTCTTTTATTATATTTTTAGTTCACTTACTTTTTACTTAAAGATGAAGTCTAATTTAAATATATATATATTTATATCTAATTTAAATATATATTTTCAATACTAATACAAGGCTATATACAAAAGCAGCCCAGGAAATGGCAATGCTGAGTTTCTATGTATAATTTACAGGAAAAAAACGGTGAACAAGAAGAAAAATAGTGAGTTTTCCTTAGTTTGGAAACTTGGCTCATCATTTCTAGTGATAAAAGAGGAAAGAAAATAAAACTGATATGATTAAAAAAACAAAATTATTTGAATATGGTTGAAATCTACTGTGTTTTTACATTTAAAAACTATAAGATCTGTTTAGCAAAGTCATTTCTTTAATATGGTATTGTTATTTATTTTGTTAGACAATATATTAACTGATTAAGAACATCGATTTTGAATTTGAGTTCTGTGGTTCATCTCGAAAGAGTCACTGTAATATTTGTAATTTAGATCGGTTTCACTGTAATTATATTTAAAATAATCATAAATGCTAATAAACTGCCTTATCAATTTTATTTACTCTGTAGATCTATCATTTAAATAACTATTAAGTAAGCTGTAACACATTTGTATTGAGTGAATGAACATTCTGCATCTATATGGAATGCTCGTTTCTAGAATTAAGGTTTATCCTAAGGGAGAAAACAAAATTTCTGCTTGTGGAAGCTAAACATAATGCTGTATAATCGATTGGTTCACTTAAAGGCATCAGCCATGCTCCCTTTGATGAAAGATTAAGTAAATATGAGAGTAGACAGCACCGGTATTATGGGTATTATACAGCATATTGTAGTAAAGATTATGAAAATTGGTCATGCTCGAGAGCAAGCAATATGGTTGAAAATGCTTTATGAGAAATGTATTTATAAAGATATTGAGGAAAATGTTTATATTAATTATATAAGTGGTGAATAAATAGTGATACATAGAATGAATTAAAACCAAAATAGTATTTAGGATTTTCTAGAAGCAGAAAAGAGCTTTAAAAATAGCTAAAATTATCATATAGGTTTATTCTTTGTTTAAAGAATATTTTCCATTTGTACATGAAATGGAAGAATTCCAAGTGAACAAGAAGAAACTACAATCCCTGCAGGTGATCACTAAGACTAATCAAATGAATTATAGCTCAGATGAGCAGGGTGGCTTCTTAGCTTTCCTGAATTGTATAAAACAGCCTTGAAGCTTCAGGGCAGGCTAGAGTGTGCCTCAACAGGGCCAGCTTGCTCTAGGGGTTGTTTTCTGTGTTAAACTACACCAGTAGATCGCTGATAACACCACATTATACATGCCTCACAGGCTGGCCTAACAAAGATAGTAGGGCGTGGCTCCATGCTTAAGGACTACAAACACGCACAGCAATCAATGGCAGCCTTGTTCTCTTCTGATCTTACTATCCCCACCAGTGGTATTCACCAATTCTTTCTCTTCCTACGACTGTAAAGTAAAAAACAAGGGTATGTTTAATACAACACAAAGAATGATACTATCCTCAGGTAATTGTCACTAAGTATGCCTTGGTTAAAATCATCCTCTTAATAAGTACTTGGTGATCTTAATAAGTACTTGGTGATCATTCAAGTATTTTGAATCTACGCCCAGTGTTACCACCGAGTTACTGATCTAGTTTTCCCACCTGCAAGAGGGGACCCACACCTTAATTCCCTTCCTTTTTTAACAAAGATGTGATAAGAACAAGATAAAATGCTTTTAGCTATTTGGAAAAGTGAAGCACTACAGAAATTGAAGGTGCAACTGAAAGATTCACAGGATCATCATCCCGGCACCAATCTGGGAGAATGAATAGAAATGAATTTGAACCCAAAGGCTGCTATCCATAGAGGGTGATGTGACACAAGAGGAAAAGGCTGCAGGCTGTATTTTGTTTCCTTTCTATCCATGATAACTATGTTCCTTATCAAAGTGAATACCAACTCCTACTGCTCATTAAAGCTGTCATGTTTTTCACAGTCTCATCTGCCTTATAATTGAAATTCTTATTTTAACAGCATTATCTTAATGTTATTGCTAGCTATGGAATGTCTTGTGAAGAGTGCAACATTAAAGTTAATTTGGCCCTACATCTTTGGTAATGGATACTGTCTGGAATATAATTAACTATAGATACTCATACTTGGATGGAAATATGTCAAGGTTACTTCCCCAATTATTGTAGTTTGTCATAGACAGCCCCTATTATGGTTGCTTATCATTTTTCACATCTGACTAATCCCGCATCGCTCATGGTCTTTTGTGTTAAAGTGGCAAAAATCAGAATTTCTAATGATGTGACGTTTCTTTTTCTTTTTTTATTCTTAATTAAAACTGGTTACACAGTTCGGTTGAGCTTCTCAGTGAAAAAAATTAGATCAGTATTATAATAAGAATTAGGAAAGTACTCCTAGGATTACAGTCTATGTGTAATTTAAAAAAATATAATATAGTAAATAAAAAACAGATCACATGGCTTATACTGTTAAATTAAGTAGCACTTTCCATTAAGCAAAACCTGCAGTTCTTACAATTTAATGTCTATACAATGCTACTAAAGCAACTATATACACAACAATATGCTAATAAAGTAAAACAATCTCACTTAATGAGGTTTTATCCCCATTCAGGTGTGGTAATTTCCCATTGCTTATGGAACAAATGCCTGGAAGAATATACCTAGCCACAACTTTACATTTTTACTTATAAACAGGTCAAACCAAAAGACTGATACGACCTTAGAAATAAACAGTAGAAATTAACTTTTAAAATTTAAACATTTTATAATAGTTATTTTCAATACTAATGTGATAAATCAAGAACTCTTGAGATTCAATTAAAATTTAATCTTTGATGCCTGGGATTTGCTTCAAAATAATCACTGGGGAGGTTGTGGGGAAGAGGGGATAGAGATGAAGCAAGATTAGCTATGTATGTATGAGTCAGCAGTTGCTAAGCTGGGAGATATGATCCATTTCTCTGTATGCTTAAATTTGTTTACTATAAAAGTTAATCATTAATCTTTAAATTAACATTTTATTTCTTATTTAATGGATTTAGTCTGCGATATTTTTATATGCCACCATTAATGGTTAATCCAGAGCCTTTCTTCATGAACCAAAAATTAAGAGGCTTACGATAAATATGAACAAAATTACAAGATATAAATATGAACAAAGGTCTCTGGTATGAAAAGTACAGAACTACAACCGCTGAGTAAAAGAAAAATGTATATCAAGATTTAAGGTAAAATTTCAGATTTGAGATCCTAAATTTTGACCTGGTTGCTATTTTATATTCCAGGAAAGCAAAGTATGAGAAAATATGAAAATGTTTACTTAGAGTATAACATTATTGGTTTCTAAGAGTCTACATATAAAATACCTAGCAGTATAGTTCCAATATCTGGGATTTCACTTTATAAGATTTCTGTTTGATCTAACAGTATTTTGTAGAATTTTTACAGTCAGTTATTTCTTTGCGGATATGAATCTGATCAGATTGTCTACTAACGCAAGTAATGGAAAGAAGTAGGAAATACCAGTTCGATTAGTAACTGATTTTATATGAAGTGTAAGGAAAAAGATATTAAACAGAAATATAAATTTACTGTAATAACAACTGTCATAGGGAACTACAGTCTAATAAAATATTTAAACACGAATCACAAAATAGTGTATATTATCACCACACAAGAAATGCTCAAAGACAATCTAAAGGTTAGAAAAAGGTGCCAAAAATATTACAACTAGTTTTTTGTTGTTGCTACTGATTAACCAGTATTAAGATATTAATATTAGTTTCATGTTGATATAGTAAACATTAATATTTTAACATACACATAGGAAATGAGTGTTGGAAGTTTCTGCTAGTACACAAAAATACCCTACTGTGTGTCACAGTGTGTTCTTGGTTGCAGTGGATATAATCTGCTGAGCGCAATTTTTTTGATGGGTCCTATATATTATCTGTTTCATCAGAGAGAAGGTGAAGGATAGGGTTGGAAATTCAGTTTTTTTTAATCAGAGTTGGAACACTGCCTCCAAGAATCACTAACCTGTATTTATGGCTTTTTAATAAATGATATTATAGTCTACTTCACACGGCCACTTCTTACTTGCAAGACTGCTGTACAACTGTAATATGATTATACCCTTAAGTAGTATATTTGTTCTGCTGAATGGCAGACACTATAAATATAGGTGATCAGGGTTATAAACCTTTTGTATTTGTAAATGTTTCTGTTTATCATATGAGACCCTTGTTTATCTTGTTGTTCATTTTCATATTTATATTCTTTAGTTAAACACAAGAAGGACAAAATATGCCAAGCAGGAAAAATATGAAATAAATTTATGCTTAGGAAAGCCATGGTAAAACTGCAGAACACCAAAGACAAAGATTTTAAAAGCCATTGGAAGGAAAAGCTAGATTAACTACAAAGGAACGAGAATTATACTGTAGAGGATTTCTTGGTTGTGACAATGAAAGCCAAAAGCCAGAAAATTTTTCATATGAACAAAATGTTTGAGTATGGCTCTCCCACTGCAGAATAACTAGATGCTTGATAAAGTGTATTTTCAAAACATTTCTTAGATCATAAGCAATATGGATGCTCCAAGACACTGAGTGAGAATGAAGAGAGGGGCAGTGAGCAGCGAGCTGAGTTTATTATTCAAAGATGTATGCTAAAGGAATTTCTAAAGATAAATAAAAGAAAGATGAAAACTTATTTCAGAAGGAAGTTCTTAATGCCAAGAAGAATAGTGAGCACAGAAAATAGCAAATATTTAGGAAAATTTAAAAACACTGATCATGTAAAACAGTAACAATAATCATAACGTTTAATTCAAATATGACAAAACTCAAAGAACTACAAATAAGATAACTACGACATAAAAGTTGGAAATAAGATTTAAGTTGTTTTTAGGTTCTTATATCGTTTGGAAAGAGCTAGAAATGTTTACTAATTTCAGACTTAAACTAAGCCTATTAAAATTTTAAGAGTAATCGCTAAAAGAGAAAATAGATTATATAACATGTAAATCAGGTGAAGAACAAAGGAAATAATAATTTTTTAAAATCTTCAGTTCCAGAGAAAGCCAGCAAAGAAGGAAAAATAAGAGAAAATTCAAGATAACTAGAAAGCAAGGGTAATGTCTGAAAATATTACTAAGGTATTCTGATTGATAGAAAATATAGAGAAAAAAATTTTAATAGCAATACTCAGAAGGGAAAATATTCATAACAAAATTTACAAATATTTAATACATTTGATTTATAAATAAGAAGCAAAGAACGTTCCAAAAGATGAAGATATTAAACAAGCTATTTTATCATTTTGAAATTTTCTGTAACTAATAAATAATACCTTGTGTAATCAATATTATAAATAATAAATAAATGCTACTAAAATAGAAGAGGACATGGGAATGATGGTCAATAAAATGAACTGGGAGAAATATAAATGGTTAAAGAATAGAAAATAATTTCACTAGTAACAAATCTGATTAAGAAAAGATAACGTATCATGTATCAAATTAACAAAATCGTTTTTAAAATGCTTCTACGATCATTTTTGACAAAGATGCAAACAAAAAGAAATTCCCAAACTTTGCTAAATTTAGTATGAATAAGGACATTTCTGGAAAGTAAATAAGCAGTTTATTTCAAAATCCACAACAGGTCATAATTTTTGATCTAGCAATTTTTATTTTATAGGTTAGGATCAAGAGTTATGTATAAAAGTTAATGACAGCCTTATTTAGACTACTGTTAATTAGAATTAAACTAACTGACAATAAAATAAGCAAACAAGTTATATTACAAAATAATTAACATGGCATTTCAAAATCAAACTGTGAAAACAACAGAATTTAAAATCACATAGAGAATATACTTTCAATTTTGTAAAGTTATGTGTATGAAACTATTACTGGAAGGATATAGAAGTTATGGCAGTGAATATTTATGGGTGGTGGGATTATGGAAGATTTTAATTTTAATTTTGATTATTTCTGCATTTTTTTACAATGAGGATTTATCTACGAAGTCAGACTATTAACAGTAAATGTTAATATAATAATTAAAACATCAAATATCACAAGATAGCTCTAACACTCTGAAAAATAAGAAATGCAGGGAAAAGTAAATAAGCTGTTTGTACCACACCGGAAATGCTGTCCACGAACATGGCGGGCTTGGAATGAAGTTAACAGTGGGGCCGCTGGCTGTTCTCCACAGCGGAGAACTGGGCTCCCGCTGCTCTGAAGCAAAATCAGTAATGCTCTTAGCATGACAGCTGTTCACTGTGTCCAGTGTGGACTTGAACAGTGTGCCTGTCACCCTGGGTGAGAGATTTCTTACATAGTGTACTAGGCTAAACTGTCTCGATTACATGAGTATCTGAGCACCTGGAATCAAAGAATACTACGTGAACTTTAAGTAACTTTATGGTTATTAAATGCTTTAACAGAAAAAATATTCCATACATACATTAAGGGGCTAAGATACAGTCTCAATTTGACTAAAGTCAGTACATTTAAAGAATGGAGTGAGAGAGAAACTCTTGGGCCAATCTGAGATTCAGAACCTGGTTCTTGCTCTGTTGGTGACTAAATGCATGATCTTTAACAAAAGTCTTAAGCTCACAGAGCCTCAGTTTCCTCAATAGTAAATAGAAAAAAACAAAATCTGCTTTGCCTATTTCATAAGATTCACCTAAGGCTCAAATGAGATTGACATAGTGTACATAAATGAATTTTGAAAACTGTGTCTTAAACTCATTTTAAACATTTCATTTGTTCCTATGACATAGAAAGTTCAAGTTCAAAATCCTTCCTTGGCATGTAAATCCTCTTTCCTACTAACTGAAAAGCTCTCTCTGGTACATGCTTGATAAACACCTAAGCACTAATGCCCAAAGGTCATCTACATTTTCAAAAACTGAAATGTGTTTAAACTAATCATGGTGGGTTAAAAGGTAACAGGGTAAGACGATTATTAGAATTAGTGGGGTGATCACATTGTAAGGTATAAAAATATCGAATCGCTACATTATACACTAGAAACTAATGTAACCAATAGAATACCATATATCAACTATACTTAAATAAAAAAATTATAAAGGTAACAGGGAAGTCCAGAATATGCGAAATAAACATAAGTTTTGTTTCCTAAAACAGAAATGATTAGAAAAATTCATTTTGAATAACTAGCTATAAGAGTATAAAAATTTGGGGGAAAAACCCGCATTTTATACTTTAACTTTATGATTATTTTAATTTTTTCCTTGTTAAAAAAAGTAGTATGTGCAATAACAGAAAGGACAACATGGATCGCAAAGAGAATAACCTACATATGCCGCACACCTAGATACAATTATTATTAAGAATTTATTAGACCAGATGCTTTTCTATGTTTATGGAAAAAGAAAAAAAAAACAGATCACAATTTATATACCATTGTGTAACATATAATAAATTAACTAACAAATTCTTTATTGTCAGTCATTAAAGTGTTTTCCAATTTTTCATATAAGTAATGAGGTAAGAATAATTGGCTAAAAAATAATTACAAATAAAATAGAAGCAAAGAATAATATTCCAGCATAAACAGTTGGTGACACATAAGGACTCAGATGAAGTTTATAAAACTGTAAACTCCCTTCCTCCTTCCTTCCTACCACCACTTCTCCCCAAAACGCATGATAGGTTTTTTCATTCCCTAATGTACATTATTAACACCATCATCTTTTCAAAAGGTTATAATTAAATTGTTTGTTATCAAATTGTATTCTATACTTTTAGTGTGACACCGTATCTTAAAAGCCCAGCCAATCTAAGTCACTTAAGGGGCACGAGGTGCTTTTGCCTGTTTCTCATAGTTTCTATCAGTTACTTAAGAAAAGCACACGTTTTGTTATTTGAGTGGACATACTAAGAGAGAACGAGACTATCACGCATCCCACTGAATCAATACAACAGAATCGGAAATTCTAGAGCTATTACGGTGCCTATTAAAGAAAATCATTTCCTATTTTTCTATTTGGACCTTACAAAGTCATTGTAAAGACTTTCGAAATGGGAACATTATACTCACGATAAACTTAAAAATATAGTCCAGAATCTGACCACTTCTCACTGTTTCTACGGCTATCACCCTGGCCTTGCCATCATTATCTCTTGCCTGGATTCCTACAGTAGCTTCCTAACCAGTCTCTCTGCTTCTATCCTTGGCCCTAGTTGCAGAGACTGTTGGTTGATTTCCATACCTCTCAGTTAGCATGTTAGTGTTCCTGCCGAAGCCTGCATTTCTTCACTTGAGGGCTTTCTCTAGCCTCCTAGAAAGTACCCCTCAACCACTGACTGAAGGAGCTGGGGAAGAAATGCAGCATTAGCTCCACGGCTCCTGGCCTCCACGGTCTGACATGTGTTTTACCCTGACTCCCAGTTTCTCCAATGGAATTACGCTCTAGCTGTCCGTAGTGGGAATGGCTGCCTTCCATGCCTTTCTCATGGCTCCAGTTCCTAACAGCATAGTCTTCAATCCCAAATGAACAAATGCCTCATCTCGGTGTTTGCTTCTCAGGGAACCACATGAAGACATCGCCCTTCAAACTGTTCTCAGACCGAAAGAGAGAGTGATTCTTTTAAAAATAGTCAGAATATGTCCATCTTCTCTCAAAATCCTGCAACTGGCTCACCTCTTCACGCAGAATTGAACATCAAAATCTTTACAATGGTGTACAAAGCCCTATATCATCTGCCTTCCCTGTGTCTTGCCCTCCCCACCAATGATGCTTTTGCTCCATGAACTTACCAGGCACGCCCCACCCTAGGGCCTCAGCTCCAGCCATTCCTTTAGCCTGGAACACTTTCCCTGGGAGCCTGCTGCCTGCCTGGTTAACTCCTTCACCTCTTTCAAGGATTGATCGAATCTCACCTTCTCAGTTAGGCCACCCTATTCAATATAGCATAACCTCCCCTATTCAATTTAGCACAACCTATTCAATATAGCACAATCTCTCCATTTCAATATAGCGCAACCTCCCCATTGCCACAAAGCATCCCAAACTCCCTTCCTGCTTTATTTTTTCTCTTCCATTACACGTATCACCCCCCAACATATTAAATAAGTTATCTTCTCCTGCTAGAATATAAATTCACAAGGACAGTGTTCTTTGTTATGTTCTCAGATGTTTTTCAAGTAAGTGCTTAGGACAGTGCCTGACACATAGGAAGCGGTCCAGAAAAATCTATTGAATGATTACCATAAATGACCATGTTATTGTTGGTAGAAGAAAAATGACAGATATACACTATAGGTCACACGATTACTACAAAAATAATCCTCTTTTTAAGATAAGTTTAAAACCAACTAATAAACTGTGTTTGTATATAAATTTACACTCTGTCTATTAAATTTTAAAAATGTATTTTAATTAATCACTATAATATAGAAAAATACAATGATTCAGACTTGCTAATAGATAAGGGTGATTATTCATACTATCAATCTTTTTTCACTCACAAAAGGTTCAACACCTAGAATTTTACACGAAGGTCCTATAAAGATTCAATACTCCTCGTTCATTAAAAAAACATAATTTATACACAAAAACTTTCAAGAACACATTTACTTCATAGAATAGGTGGACATTTCAATGCATAGTAGTACACAATTACCTAGAGACAGATGTATCGAAGGTTAATTCATTTCATGTTGCACCTTACATTCTCCTCCTTATTATACAGATGTAGACCTCAGAGTGGCACATAAGAGTTGAATTTAATTTAAAAATCCATTCCTTAACTTACCGTATTATGAACACTCAAAAAATATTACAGAACAGTAATAGCCAGCTAACCCCATGGTTTTGTGTTAAACACCGAATTTTAAGAAAAACCCAGCAGAGGAACTTCAAAATTACTTTGATTTTTAGGTTTAAATAAAATCTTTAACATTATTTCAGAATAGAACTAGGCTTCAGAATTCACTGTATAAGCAAATCGATAAACCACATCGTACTGTTATGTACATAAAAAAAGAGATTTGGGGCAGCTTTGAGTGTACTACGATAATGGAAAATATACCTGTGTATGTATGTATGTATGTATGTGTATATATACCTGTGTATGTATGTATGTATGTATGTATGTGTATATACACATACATACATACATACATACATACACAGGTGTATATACACATACATACATACATACATACACAGGTATATTTTCCACAGACAGATAACTTCCACTTAATAATAATTAGTAAGATGCTTACCAAAGGAGAAAATAAAATATAATTTTAAATATTCTGCTTCTACCTCTATTATTTTCTAAAGTATGTTAAAGGAACAAATTAGCAATTAGCTCCTGAGATTTATTTCTAATGTTTAATTTTTACAAGAAGAAGTAAACAAAGAATTTAAGCTCTAAAAAATCAACTGAACAATATTTTCAACTCAAATTTTAAAAAAATTTCAAGTTATTGATTTACTTGAGATCACTGAACATATGTGGCCATAAGGAATTTTAAAAATCAGAAATCAGAATCATTTACCAAGATGAAAGAAACTGATACTGAATTTAGGATTTTAAGAATGGAGGTACTCAATTAACAAAACTACTACCTTAATTAAGTGAATGTTAAAATACTATATAGTCCCCCAAATTGATCTATAGGCTCGACATAAGTCCTATCAAAATACTAGCAAGCTTCCTGCAGAAATCGACAAACATATCCTGAAATTTAAGTGGAAATTCAAGGGACTCGGAAGAACCAAAACAAGCTTCAAAGATAACAAAGTTGGAGAACTCACATATTTTCTAACTTTAAAACTTACTACAAAGCTATGGTAATCAAGAGAGTGCAGTACTGTCCTATGACAGACCTATAAATTAATGGAACAGTATCCAGAGTCCAGAAATAAATCCTCACACTTATAGCGAATTTTCGACAAAGATCCCGAGATCATTCAGTGGGGAAAAAAAACAGATTTTTCAACAAGTCATGAAAAATTATCATATGACCCAGCAATTCCATTCATAGTTACATACCCAAAAGAAACGAAAACATAAGCTCACACAGAAACTTGTACACACAAAGTAGCATGTTTCAGAATACCCGCAAAATGGAAACAACTAGGTGTCCACCAACTGATGAATTTATTAGAAAAATGTGCTATATCTATACAATATAAGATTGTTTGGCAATAAAAAGGAATGAAGTACTGATACATGCCACCATACAGGTGAACCTCTGCCACATATGCTAAGTGAACAGTCACAAAAGACCATACAGTGTGTGATTCCATTTACATAAAAATGGAATGAAAACAGAGAAGAGGGAAATCTATAAAAACAAAAAGTAGATCAGTGCTTGCCTAGAGCTGAGGAAGACGGCTGGAGGAAATGGGGCAGTCGGTGGCGATGACTGCTAAAGGGTGTGGGGTTTCTTTTGGGGATGATGAAAATGTCCTAAAATTAATTTCAATGATGGTTACACAACTCTGTGTACACTAAAAGCTACCAAACTGTATGATTGAAATTGGTGAATTGTATGGTATCTAAATTATATTTTAATAAAGCTGTTACCAAAAAACCAACAATGCTATATATTAATAAATATTACTTGATTCCCAAATAAAAGGGCTTTCTAAATGAGAGTATGCACGTAAATATTTTTCTTCTTTGACATATCACTAAAAACAAGTGATACAAATGAAACAGAGGCATGCCAGTTATTTATATAAGAAAAGTGAGAAAAACAATGAGACTACTAACATTAATATAATGTTTTATGAAATACAAAGCACAAGCACATATGGTCCTGCAGCCAACAAATGACAAAACAGAATGAGTCATTTGTCTCCTCCTCTGAGTTCAAACGTAGAGCTAACATATAAGGAATAGGAAGGTTGATAACTCCCAGGACATACTCAGCAATTCATATAAGATCTTGAAGAAACACTTGAAAAGACAGGAAGTGGTTACGCCTCTTGTAGGGAGTAAATACTGACCTGCAGTAGGAGAGGACCAGAGTCCACACTGTCCTGGATGGATGGATGTCTACCCTGCCTGCCGTGCAGCAAGAAAGCAGCAAAACCTGTCCAGTGCCCACCCAAGACTGCAAACTAAAGGTAGAGTGGCTCTAGACCCAGCTTGAGTGAGGAATTACATAGTTAAACATGCAGGAGGCTAGACAACCCCTAAGCATTCACTCCTCCCCACCTCAACTGCTGATCTGGCAGTTACGTCAGAGAGAGGCTATCATGTGATAAGAATAATGCTTAGGAAGGAGGGACTAGAAATTTCTCTACAGTCAAAGGGACACCTGTGGCAAATGAGCAGTAGTGATTGTTACCAGATTATACACTATGGCCAGCTTCCTCACCTCCAACCGCTAAGCGCCTGTAAGAGCAGGATCTAGAGTCCATCTTCTTAAAGGGATATCAGTAACGAAAATGAAATATGTGTACGTGGAAAAAATAAAGGAGACTTCTGAAGACTGTAAGAACCAAGAAAGACAAAAATGAAGCGAGCTATACCAAAGGAAATCAAATATAACGGAAGACATGGAACAATATTTAAAGTAAATATAATAAATGTTTGCAGAAAGATAAGGGAAGGTATTAAAAATATGAAGCATCCACAAGCAGTGTGAAGAAAAGCCAACTTAAAGCCAATTATATATTAACACCAAAATATGTAATTGTCGATAGGACGTCAATTCATGGGTTAAACAGCAGAAAGGATACACTCTAAGAAAAAATCAATATACTGGAATGCCAGACTGAGGAATGTCCCTGGGGTCAGGAAGAGATCACAGAAAACATAGAAATGATGAGAGAAAAGTTAAGAAGTACAGGTGACAAAAGAAGTGACAAGAGTATCTAGCAGGAATTCCAGAAGGAGAGAGAAGAGAGTAAGAAATATTTTTTTTAAAATAGCAACCAAAAATTAGCCAGAATTATACAAAGCATAGGTCTGCAGATTGAAAAGGTTCATAGAGTGCCAAATAGAAGAATATATACATAGCAGAGAGGAATTTAATAACATTGAGAAAGAAGAGAAACTTCTGAAAGATGCCAAAAAGAAAATGGAGATCATTTACAAACGACAAAGACTCAAACTGACACCAGACTTGAGAAAATGGAGAACGAGAGAACTTCAAAATGAAATTTTATATCTAATTAAACTGTTATCTACAAGTGAGGACAAAATAAATATATTGGTAGGCATTTAAAGTCTCAAAGAATATGACACATAAAGTATTTTTTGAGAAAACCTCTTGGAGAATTTACTCTTCTAAAAAAATAAAAGAGATACATGTTCCAAAAGCTAGATATAAAATATAAAGTAGCAAAAGAGAGTTCATTGTTATTGAGACATGCCATAATAAAGAAAAAATATATCTATAATATCTGGATCAATAATTCTAGCACTTAACATAGGAGGTGGGAGGAACAGAGGGAGTTTAGAGCATGCTAAAGTATTAATTTCGTTTGAGATGGACATGGTATGAATATGTATAAATAAATTTTAGACACTGCTAGGGAAAAATAAGTATCACTATGAATCTTCAGAAGTAAGGGGTAAAAATGAGAAACATAGAAACAGAATATGAAATACTTAGTTTAGTAGACGACAATCAATTGATCCAAAAGAAGCTGGGTAAAAACACTAAAAAGAAGCAAAGCTAGTAACAACAACACACACACATACACACACAATGGAGTACATAAAATAAGCCTTGGTAGAAGGGTAATTATTGTCAATGTAAATAGATTAAGTTTACCAATCAAAACACAGACTTACTGAGTGAAAACAAAAAGCTAAGTCTTTTCTGAAACAAAAAATACATGTAAAAGAAAATGAAAAATGATGGAAATAAAGGATTAAAAGAAAGACTACCAGGAAGATATGAACTAAAAGAAAGTAAAGGGAGAAAAATTTAAACTCAACAAAATAAAATTTAGATTAAAAATCATCAAAATAATAAAGAAGGAAATAAAAATTGAAAAAAATAAAGCAGAATGATTATGAGCACATATACACCTAACAATACATTTTTGAACACCATTAAGCAGCAACTGGCAAACCATGGTCACACACACACACACACACACACAACTGCATTTGTTCCTTAAGTTTGTGAGTTTTTGAGTTCTTTGATTACCACTTTTCCTCCTTGGCCTCTGTATGTATTTTTTACATTAATTTTTCTCTTGTTACTTGAGTTTTAGCAGTATTTGAGAATGTTTTAAACAGATGAGGGAGGAAAAAAAAAGTTGGATTCAAATAGTTCGGGTTTTCTATTTGGTAAAGGGTTTTTACTAAAGTTATTTGAAACAAGGGGTCAAAATGAAATTAGAGCACTTCCTGTAACTTTCATGTAATCATTCTGTCTCTCTTCTAATTCCTCTCCAAGTAATGAGAGATATACACGTAAACTTCCTAATGTTCTAACCTTCCATGGCAACCAGTAATCAGTCCTACCATAGTAAAAAATCAAGAACACAAATGCTAAAAAACATTCACAGGGAAACGTCCTTTAAATACTGGCCCTTTGTATAGAATCCATGAGGTCTGCTTTAGTTTTATTTTTTCACAATAACCAAAAATGCAAAAGGCAGAATCAATTATATTTGTACTTAGGTTTTTGAAGGGCTCTTTTTTTATATTTCTTGCTTTCCTTGAAGAAAAGCAAAATATGAAAATAGCAACATGAAATTAGTCTCATAAGAGCATTTCTACAAAAGGGAAAAAAATATTTCCACTCTACAGTCTTTCTTATTCATCGTACTTAACCATCTTACTTTACATAAAATATAAATTTAAAAAATTAACATACAATTAAATTACTATGCCTCAAAATGCTTTGATTAGTCACTAATTACAATCTGTGGATTTTTCCTCTTTGGGGATTGCTATTTTCAGACCATTTCAGGAATAATTTCAGGATTCTAATACCACATTTACTTGCATGAAATGACTTCTGTTTCACCATACTCTATTTCTGCATTTGCAACAAAAGAATATACTAATACTACCACTACCACAAAAATATTCACTGCATTCTACAATTCTCAATATTCAAAAGTGAAACTATGTAATTAAAATGCAACTCATCTCCACCTACCTTTTATAATCAACTTTGTTAATAAAGATAGATGTGAATTGTTAACTAAGGGGCATTAGGCACTCTAAGGGCTAACTATAGGTGCTCGGTTTCTTCCATCATACCTATATCGTAAATTCCTTCAGCTCCTATCTGTCAGGGAAAGGCTGCCAGGTGAGCCGTCTGTCACTCTTGCCTAGGCTAATAGATTCTCCGGTGGCTTTTGTTACAGCTCATGTCATACTATTAAAACTATGTGTCTCGAAAATGGCATAATATACGTAGCCGAATCTTGTCAACTCTAGATAATCAGACTCTGTTTGGCTTCACAAGCAGATGCAGATTAGAGATGCAATATAAATATGCAAATCACAGCGGTCCACTTTCAGCATCACTGTTCCTACCTCTAATGGCCCTCGCAGAAAGTCTGTTTGTTCGGCTCCTACTTCCAGGGCTACATCGACAGAAGCAAAGGGACGGCTGGCCATCTGCTGTCTTTCTCGAAGCAGTTGCTGGAGGGAGTTAAAAATGATTTGTTTTAAAATAGTTTTACAAACATTAAATTCAACAATATCTGCTTCCATTTTGAACAAATGGCACTCAAAATTTAGGAATCATCTAATACACATATCCATTTCTAGATCACTAAAAATGAAAATCATTTTCTCTCCATAGCCTGGGTTATATTTCCATAGATGCTTTAAATGTATGATGCCTGCAAAGAACTCTTTCCTTGACCTCCATCTCACAAACCTAATGAAACGTTCTCAAAAGCATTTTGAAAACTTCAGGTGAGAGGTGCTGCTTAAGTAAGTGCTATTACGATCACGGCTATGCCAAGTTTTCCCACTCTAACTCATGCTCTTGTCTTAGCTGAAAGCAAATAACAGTAGAAATATTTAAGAAAACAACGAAAGTTGTCAAAATGCATTAATAAGAGATTAAAATCACATATACATTCCAAGAGTAAGTCATGTAAGTTGTCAAACTGCTGAGGAATCAGTAGGAATTATTATTCACAGCACTTATAACTTTATTCAAAGCCTCTGTGTTCATTATTTAAAATGAGGAATGATTAGTAGTTCACAAAAATTTTGTGCCGGAGCTTCTAAAGTACCCCCAATGCATATTTTTTCTCCTTGTGCCTATTCTGGGTTTTGACCAAGCTAACACCAATGAACTAGCAAGTCTCAACCAGCTTCCAAGCTAATTTATATTTCTGTCTCTCCTTGTAATTACAATATTCATTAAGTCATGATAAGAAAAAATTGATGACCGGCACTAGATATTGCAAGTCTTGCCCTTCTCATTCTATACAGCTAATAAAATTATTATTAAATATTAAAAGTGAATGAGCAATGCAATTAAATATCCTTTCAAATAAGAAGAAAATCATATCATTGAAGAAAGGAAAAATCCTTGAACACAATGAATGGCTTCACTATTCACCGAGATTTTTTAAATACACTGTTATTAACTTAAAAAGTTAACAACTGGTCTCTGAATGTAAATGTATACAGCGCTGTAATGCCCCATTCATAAAACTCCCTTTTAGACAATGAAGGAACATAAGTCAACAACTGATGGCAGTTTAGTATTTAACATTTTGTTTTAACACTTGTGACACAGCAGTGACAGTGTTCATGAAATGAGCAGCTAAAATACCATTTAAGGTCTTACTTTTTGTCATTACTTCTACTTACCTGCCAATATGAGGTAGAAATAATATAACTAGTACAGAGTAATAGTTTTTCTTAAATTATATGTATATTTTAGAAGTAATAAAGACATACTAAAAACTTATTTAAAGGAAAAATAAGTGTGATCTAAACCACCAAATTATTCACTGTAATATAAACTCGAAATTATGTTATTAAAAATGCAGCTGCTGGCAAATAGAATCTTGTTTGTGCCTCTCTCAGTAGGAGTGGCTAATTGATCTGAATACTGTGTCCATGAAAAATGCAAACATCCTGTTATTTTAAGTGCCAAAGGGATACTAAGTGTAGAAAACATCATGTTCTTTGTCTCCTCCAGTAAACATACCCACACACCGACACACACACACATACACACACACAAATATACAAAGTATCTTTCCTACAGTAAAGTACAAATAGTGTTGAAAAAATTATAAATTAAACTTTGGATGTGAACACAATTTTCTAACATTCGTATTAAAAAGTTTGTTCATTTATACTAGTTCTTGCTTACAAATGGCGGCTTACACAATTATATGATTTTTAACAAAATAAACAGCTTCAATTTCCTCATCTTACCTTTTCCCTACTCCTAAAAGGTCTATAAAATATAATTAATGAAGACTGAACACCACAAATTGTAATATAAATCTATAAATATTACAAATTCACTTTAACAAAGAATAGAATTTTCTGGAATATATTACTGAGAACCCCCTTTCACTCACTCACTCACTCACTCACACACACACACACACACACACACACATTAAAGAAAAATCAGCGACCATCACATTTTTGTTCGTTTTTTTATTTATTAGAATACAAAAGTATTTTTAAAGATTTCAGTTTGTCTTCTGAGCTTTGAGTTTCGATTGCTTTTCAAGAACTGCATGCCTCCTACAGTACTCTTTGTAAAGAAGAATAAAAACACTGTTCTCGCCCAGGACCATCACACAATAGCTTGTAAAACAAGACATGGTAAAATACAAATACTAGGATAGAAGGTAGTGCACGGTAATAGATACAAATAGGGAATTAGCCGAATGAATTTACTCTGGTTACTTAGCAGAGGACTGATTTGGGGTGGGGGACTGGTTTGGTCCTGGGGAGTTGGGGAGACTCTGGCTGACAGGCTGAGTTTCTGACTTTGGGAAACTAATGTAAATAAATGTTCTGACTGTGAAACTTGGGGAGGGTAAATCACTTTCTCCTGAAACCCTCTTGCTTTGGTGTGATGGCCTAAAATAATAAAATGGAATAAAGTGAGATTCCCTTTGCTACTGATGATTTCAGGCCCCCAGCTGTCCCCTTAACATTTCCCTGTCTTGCCAGTTAACATCCGTTTGCGCTACTTCCTGATCTTTGCCCCTTCTGTGTATGAACAAAAGGAGAGGTAAACGGCAGACTTCCAACTCACATTATGTCAAAATTTAGTATAAACACTGACAGGTGATATAGCTAGACTCTGGAGTTAGAAGGACCTGTGTTTGAATACCAGTTTTTTCACTTGTTAGCTGTTTTGAGCTAAACCGAATCACTGAGACCTCTCTATGCCTATTTTTCTCATCTGTAAAGTCAGGATATAAACAGTGCCTACACCCAACACCTGTACCTCAGAGAGCTGAGTCTCAGCTTCTCCACGTACCGTAATCAAATTACCTTTCAGACCTTTCTAATGCTTATTCTTTCTCTCTAGAAAATGGGAACAACAGCAATATTAAGGGTGGGGCTAAAGAGAGAACATGCTTAGATCGCTGAGCGCAGAGGCTGGCACACTGTGAGCCCTCAATAACTGTTCGCTGGTACAATTATTACGTTAAATTCCAAGCACTAAATTTGTCTTTGAAGATGGCACACTAATTACCACAGGCCCATTTTCTTCAGCACTAGTGACACATTTTGCTTTACTAGTCTCCCTTTTAACAAATGCTGCAAATTTATGAGACAGTTGGAAAATGTCATGATTATGGTAAAATAAATTTAGATTTGGAACTGCTTTCTGCAATTGTGACTAAGAATGATAAAAATTCAACCTAAAAATTAAGAGAATATAGAGTACTTTTCTGTAAGAAGTTTCAAAAAAATTTATTTTGCGATTATGATTTTTATATAAAATGTTTACTATTTGGTACCTCCATAAGAAGCTGTATTACCGATTATCTGTTTTATAAATAATCTGCTGTTGCCAATTATTCAGCAGAAAGATCAAGCCAAGAGAAGAAACCGATCATAATATCATAGGTTATAATCATGCTGCCACGAACACTGTTGTGATGAAAATTTAAAAATTAAAGAAATTTCTTAGTACCATGTTTGTTGTCCTTAACTATTTTATTATTTGAAATCTCTTACAAAACAAACCACAAAAAGAATATGAAAATCCATGCTTAACTAAGGCAACTGGGAAAATTCATTAATTCTCGCAAATACATACGTATATGATCATTCTTGCACTCAATACTACTACTTCAAATAGTGTATCATTCTCTAATTTTCATACTAGCCACCTTTCCAACCACTCTAAAGGCAAACAACTCTCTAATAGATTTTAGGATAATAATCACACACACTCACTCACACACACACACACACACTTAACTCTGTCCCCAAGTGTCTTCATATCTCCTTCTTCCTATGTCTAAGTTCTATTGATCCTTCTCCACACCTCCAAATGTCCTTCCACCCCACCCTGAGTTTGAAGTAATCATCTCGCCTATGAATTATTTATATTAGTATGATGTTATATCTTTATATCTTCATGCTTTTCTGAAGTTTTAAGGCAAAAATCTATTTTATTTTTTTATTCCCTGTAGCAATTAGTTGGTAGTCAACAGTATTTGACAAATGAATAACGAATGAGTGGATTAAAGTCTAAAACTCTGTATCATCTGATCGTGAGTGAAGGCAAGTTATGATAACACTGATTTTAATTATGAATTAACCTTTAAAACTATGATATGTCCTTTAATATTTTAGAATTTATGCCTTACCCTCCAAAGCAAGTAGATATTGATTTTTTTAGAATGGGGCAATTTTGGGGCCTGTATTTCAAATCGACATCAGGTTTCATATTGCTCTTCACCTACCTTATTGCAATACTGAAAAGATTATTTAAAAACCTGCCATAAAGTCATCCTAGTGCATTCATATTTTAAGTAAAAATTATATTCCTAAATTTTTGGAAATATATAACAGGGACAATCAAAATGATTTACTATTACTCTTGAGCTTATGTTGGAAAATGAACAAAGTATTTGAATTAGATATTAAGCAACATTTCATGAAAAAATATTTCTCTTATTAACATTCATAACACAGGGTAAATAATCAATTTTCTTCTTTTGGTATATAGATTGTATGAGGAAGTAAAGTGACAATATTTTACAGTATCATTTAATTAGAAAAGTGTGATATTCTATCATTTTATATAACTAAATCTACAAAGCACAGTCATCAAACTCTTATTCAGAACATTGGGAATCTTTTGCATCTAGTCTTCCAGTCAAAATTGGATTTTGTAGATAGTGGTGTTAGTTAGTGCCTTATGGGAGGCACTTGTCATAACTTCCTTGTTTAGGTTAATTCAATTACTTTCTTTCCAGGCCTCTATAATCTTTGACCTACCGGGACTATGTTACTCTTGAAATAGCATGGTTTACTTAAAAAGGAAACTTTTCTGGTAGCTTCCTCGCAGGTATTCACTGAGTTTACTGAGTATTATTAGTTTACTGAGTATTAAAGAAATTTTGGAAATTTCTTTACCAATTGGTAGTTTTGCAATATTTGCAATACCTTACAAAATAAAATTTAGTGACTGCTAGAAGGGTTCTCATCATTCAGAAGATTCCATTAAACTCTGAAGTTATTCTGGTTTTCTTCATTATTTGAAAGCAAAATGTCCTCAGTTGTCACCCAGCCATAGCAGATTTTCAGGTAGGCTGTTCAGGTATGCATGGTTGCTGTATGAGTAGAAATGTGCCAAAACCAAAACCTACCTTTACCATCATCAAGCCTGCTATTGGACAGAGGAAGAAGAGAGGAAAAATGGAAACTGTCCAAATTTAAAATAAATTTCAATATTTCCTCTAAAATGCTAATACCTTATGTTAATTTATATACATAAACATTAGATATGTATATTAATGTGAAAGTATATTCGTGAATGAATGCATAAAGTTATACATATTATAATTCAAAGTACGTATGTTATAATTCAAACTAAAATTAAAACTAAAACTCATATATAAAAGGTCAAGATAAGGGTTAAATAATGTGAGCAAATGAGGGTCTCCGTGGTCATCTGGATAACATCAAGCACATAACTGACATGACTAAGACACAGTCTTCACAGATTCCTAGACCCGCGAGGGACTTCACGGATCCTCCGGCCAGGTATTATATCTTATTACAGCCTGAAGGCATGTAGAAATACTGCAGAACTTTCTGAAGGTCACTTCAGACAATTTTAAAATTAAAATTTGGATTCTTAATCCTTTCTTTGTTGACATAGATGGCATCACTGATTTAGACTTTGCCAAAGATGATCTCACTTCCGGACGAAAGAAATCATATGAAATGGGTTCACCTAGAAGAGTCGAAAACTCAGCTATTGCTTGATCTAAGACTGTCCTTTCTTGTGAGCGACAGGAAATATGACAGACCTTTGCAGGGCGATATTTCATTTTGTTTTGTTTGCACTTATTGAATTTAAAACAAAAAGTCCAAAAAAAATGCTTATTGCCAATTAAAAAATTACTCTGAACCCTTAAAAATCATAGTTAACATATAGAAGTCTTGTTTGCTCAATACATACTTACATAAAGAAATAAATAAAAATATTATAGTAAAAAATCACTATAGGAAGCATAAGATTATTGGGGGAAAGAAAAACAGTGGTGGGAAAAAGGGCTTTTGAGTGATAACAGGTCTCTGAAGAGATGACATTTGAGGTGAACCCTTGAATACTCAGAAAAAGCATACACCCCCAAAACTCTCAAGTTTAACATAAAAGATTGTAATTCTTGCTCCAGGTAACTCCCTGTCTGATATCTCAGCAATACTGACTGCTCTGATTTTAAGGCTCTGCCATCTCAATCCAAGGATTCCTTGAGTATAAGGGCAGAAAAGAGACTAGCGAATGACATATGTCACTTTCCACAAATAGTCACATAGCCCACCCTAACCACAAAGAGGCCAGAAAATGTAGGAGAACAAGCAGAATATTATGCAAATGGAACAAAGGAAGCCAGAAAAGAACCTTTTAAGCAGAGGGAGCAGCAAGTGCAAAGTTTCTGAGGCAAATCTGAGCTTAAAGTATTCAAGAAACAGAAACAAAGCCGAGGATTATTAAGCAGGGTGGCAAGGAGCAGAATGGGCAAAGGATAATTTTGGTTTCATCAAGGTTAACAGAAATTGAAATAACATATGTAAATCATCAGACACCACGGGACCCAAATAAATGAGATTCATTAATTTTTAAGACATAATTTCTCTCTGTATTGCTCAGAGAGTCCATTCCTATAATGTTCGAATAGCTTGGAACAAATAGGCAAAAGAAATAGGCTTTACCATCCTCAGATAAAGTTATTGAAGACATAACCCAAAAAACAGCAACAGCAGTTAATCTCATATACAATGAACCTACCTCTCCCAATAAGTATCAAAAGGTCAATTTTTAATGTAACCTTCTTTAATACAAAAGGCCAGGTGGTTGTAATTTATCTGAGCAAATCAAAATGAGCAAAAGGATGAGTATTGAAAAGGTCATTTAAAAGCTAGATCCCCAGAACGAACGCTTAATATATATTACTCCTCAAGGAGCAAAATGGAAAAGCTGGATAATTTCAAATTTTGAAACTTGCACTTGAAAATATTTTTTTTTCCCCACATAGAATACCCTCCCAGTCATATAGTGGAATATATAACTTCCCCAAGTTAGAGGTCTAAGTTGTAAGAGAAATACATGTCCTGCTCTCAAGAAGAGCAAATAAACTTTGACATCCAAGAGGTGCATGAGATGATCAAGTCAACCTTGACGAGTGGAAATATAAAAGCAGCTGATTACAATAGAAATGACACATCGACTCCTGCTTGTGTGCCAGTAATTTATGACTGGAGGCTTTTATAACAATGAAGCTCAGATCAATCCTTCAGTAGTTCGCCCACTTCCCGCCCCTCAAGAATTAATTTACTAAAGAAAGATTTTTTTTCCTCCTTGATTCTGGGAATCCATACAGAGCTTGAGATTCAATTCTGAACCACAACGTGCCAGCTTCTCGGTTAAGAAATTCTAAATGCAACATAATCTGGTTAGCTTTTTAAATTTAGTGGTATAAGGAGTTCATGTTGAACCTTCAAGTTGTTTGTGACAATAATTTTGAAGTTCTTCAAGAAGTACTTATATCTTTCTGGAGACATAAATGACTCAAACACTGGCATTTTCATCTTAATCAATATTTTAAAATTTTTCTTTCCTTTAAGGGAAATGTGATTACTTTGCTATTAGCTAATGGAGTTATTTTCAGTTAATATAGAGAAACTCAAAAATGATTCTTTTGTAAGATGTTCTTTTGTGAAACAAGATATCTGCTAATTATTATTATTTTGTCTCTATTTGGAAGGTACCAATGATGTTCATTGACTAATCAGTGTGATAGATTAATATGCACTGTTATTTGTTTTTAATCTTCTGTGAAAGAAGATATATTTTTACAACTAATTTCAATGCTTTTAATATTTTCAATCTGAAGGGCAGTTTAAAAGCAGCATAGATTACTCATGACTGATATAAATTGGTTCTTATGTACCTGGAACGGTGTGTTAAACCACAAAATCAGAATGTAGGAAAATCAATGGTCATAAACAGACCCATTGGAATAACTCATTCTCAGAGCTGAAAGGAATCCTAGAGGTTACCTAGTTCAAGTTTCCCATTAAAGGAGGATCAAAAGTGCTATGACTTTTCTGACCGATGGTCATATAGCACCGTCGAATATACATATATAGTAAAATAACTACTTTTTAGCAAGACAGTATTTTTCCCCTTAAGATTTATAACACTGTTAAAAAAAGTTCAATATACTGAAAGAAAATTTATATTCTTGGGCTCTTTTGGACCTTTAAAGTTAAATAGGACACTTCTAATCTCATTTAATAAAATTCCTTTAAATATATACTATATATTTGAAGCTTTTCTCACATCTTCAAATTAAACAATTCCAGTATCTTACATTTTTCATTTACTATTTATGCAACCAGTGTTCTGAGGACAAAGCCAGGCAGGCACTGGCGTGTAAGAGGAGAAACACAGTCCTGTCCTCGAGCAGCTTACTCACAGTTTCTTAAGTAGGACAAGACAGTTTTTCTCACGTAACACGGTTTTCCATATTTAGTTTTCAATGTCCTGTTAAAAACGTAAAATGAACACGAGTATTCTAGATGTGATCTGACTAGTACAGAATATAGTAGAACTTTTTCTCTTAATGTATTCTTTATTAACATGCAATTATAAAATAGTATTTCGTTTCGTTTTTAGGACCATTCTGGTGTTGGACCCAATCAACAATTCTAGGTCTTTCTCAAATGAACTTTGATCAAACAAGTGTGTCCTACTTAACACTTCTACAAGTAAAGTTTTTAAATTTAAATTCAGAAATTCACATTGTATTTAATTTTTCATGTTCTGTAGTTGTTTTTACACTATTTTTCCTTGAGTGTGGAAATCTCTTCGATTCTTTGAACTTCCAACTAACATGGGGATCTCTCCCCATATTGTCATTTGTGTTGAGTTCCCCATTCCATTCCCTTGAACAGGCCAACACCATTTGATGGCAAAGAAAGGAATCAGGCTGGCTCACTTGCTGGTAATCCAAGGCAAAACATAAAATCTACCAAGAGAACGACTTTTGCTTTTTATATTCCAGGGCTGCCTCCACATAGTGATGTGAAAGATGGAACTGATAAGGTATATGGATTTAGAAACATTTGGTTTATTTTCACAGGCTATATCCACGTATCTACAGGTCTATGGTACCTAAGAAATTCCCTAGCTAGCAGACTAAAAACACTCTTATTTTCAAACCTTGTAAAATCAGCCTTTGTCCAATGTCAACAGTGACCTAAAACTTACCCTCCCTAGATCTTCCCCAGAATTAGGTTTTTGGATCATGTGTTGTTGAATCCTAATTCATGTACTTTGTATCCAGGTGGTATGAGGAGTGTGTTCCAAACTTGGGGGCACCTGAGGGAGGTCTCTGTATACTTCAGCCTCAGCCAGCCCCTCATTAAGGGTGATTAAACGGCTTCCCTGGCTCACTCAATCTCGCGGTCTGAGAATGCTCCCAAGAACTTTATTACTTTTCTATTTATTCTGTCTGCCTCGTTATCAACTAGTATATATTTTACTGAATTTATTGGCTCATAGTATATTTCGACTAACAAAATATATCTAACTATATAATTATGTCCCCACACCAAATATATTTAACTCTCACCAAATATATTATATATTTTTAACGCTAAACCTATAAATTCCCTTCATTCTACTACAACACATTTCCTTTCTACCAATCTGCCTATAAATCTCTAAGCTTACAATTAAGCCATTCCCTTCTCAGTTAATAAAAATTTTAGATAAACGGGGGGTAGGGTGGGGTGGGTGGGAATGGACCATTTATTACTTATTAAAGCCTTTTATCTTGAAATGGAAAATTATCTATCAATCAACAATGAAATATATTAAACTGTTGACGTCTCTGATAAGATTTCAAAAAAGTAGCCTCTTTTTATCCACTTGGATGAGAACAAGTTGACAAAATAAAAAATGAAGAGAAAGGACATAATATCATCTGTGTCAACCATGCTGTTTATTTCTCCTAAATCTACAAATTAAATAGGTCACTCCACTTCTTTAAAGGTAGAAATAATGGGGGAACCTAGCAAACAAAGATGCAGATCATCGGGCTTTAGCTAGGGCCCAGGCGTTAAGGTCTAACTTACTATGCACGTGTAACTTCTTCTAAGCAGGTAAGCTGAGGTAGTGATTTAACTGTATGGAAAAGGAAAGTCTTTATAAATTGCTTGTGAGAACAATATTTGCTGCTATTAAATGGCAGAGAATTCAAGTTTCATACATGTTACAGAACCCGAGTGAACTTTAAAATAGTATGAGGCCTATGTAGCCAGTACTAGTTCCTTTGCCTAAAATTCCATTCTGTAATTCTTTCCTAGCCACCTCATTTAAAATATCTATCACGATCTGTCTCTTTCTCTCTCTCTCTCTCTCTCTCTCTCACACACACACACACACACACACACGCACGCACGGCCACTACTCCTCTTCCCTGCTTTGTTTTCTCCATAGTATTCTCCACCATCTCCCATGCTATATGTATTTTACTCATCATTTGTTTATAATCTGTCTCTCCTTGAGAATATAATAGATTTTTATTTATGTTAAAATTTCAGCATCTATAAAGTATCTGGTACATGGCAGACGCTCCATAAATATTTGTTGACTTAAAGAATTAATTTAGAAGCAAGGAGGGACCTACATATGAACCTTAGAATCATGTGGTTTGAATACAGGCTCAAGGTCACCCTCCAGGTCTCAGGTTGTCTCTGAGTAGGCTAACGACATATGAGACACAAATTTTTCCTCCGAAGCAATGTCATAAAGGTATATAGTGGCAATACCCGCGGTGAAATAAGATGGAAATGCCTGCTGATGAGTTAGCATGGGTGCTGCCTGCCAGTGCAGGCACTCTCAATTTAGAGCTGGGGTGTCTGGGAGAAAAGGGCAAATGAATAATACGTGCTTGGGGCTGATACCATTACAAATTTATAAACTTTGCAAGAGAGCAATACTGTGTCTCTAAGAGCTAAGTATGGATAAAACCAAAATTAACCTTTTGCTTAGAGATTTCCTTCACGTGCACTTACAGGTTGTGGACTACGGACAACTTATATACCCCCTTTCACTTCAGATACTACTGAGTCTCTACTATAGTGTTTGGCAACACTAAGACCTAGGTTTAGGCAACGTCATTTTGCCTGAAATGACTCCTGTAGAAGCTAAGGATTGATTGGCCTATTTTCTAAATTTCGTGATTATGCAGCCAATGCTGTGAAAATGCTCTGTGTATTAGTAATAATTTGTACTCTAAAAATAAGGCCTAACTAAAAGGCTTAAACACTGAACTAATACAACTGTGTTGACTCTGAAAGAGCTTTCATGCATTCTGGTGAGAAACAGACAATCTCAGCTCTACCTGTGAAAGGAGAATGCTTCTGGCTCAGACTAAATAGGATAAGAAATGTGGAAAAATAGTTTTTGGAATTTATTTGAGAACTTTTAACTCATAAAGGCAAAATAAATTTCTTATGGACTTTGCTTACAATTTTTACCTTGAAAACAAATATAATCTTTTAAACCTGAATGATTTTTTTCCTGGAAATTTGACAAAGTAAGGAGACTTTCTTCAATTTAGGAATTTCTGTATTGCTGGAATTTATTAATTATGTATCCTTTAGTGTTTTATTATTTAATGTAATTTAATATTAGTTTTTAAAGAGTTACTTAGACATAATTTGAGGCTGGGAATAAATTGGGGATAAATTCCCAGTGTAAGATACAGAATATTATTGAATTTGATTTGATATATATAGTTCCAACCCATTTCAGAGCTTTCTGGGTGTAATATAAAAACTGATGACCACGGGTACCAGAAGCATACCCAAAGCAGCAGTGATTGGAATTTGCAGGCTTCCTCCTGAAGGTGGGAACAGAGATACCTTGGGGAATTGCTGACATACTCCCCAGGGTGTATAACCACACTCACTGTTGACCATGGGAGGTGGAGTGACTTATTCTATAGATGAACTGGGGTGTGTTCAACTAAGGTCTGCCTCCCTACAGATAATGTAAATTCTACTCTGATCCTTCATCTTAGAACTTCTTATCTGGGAAGGTTCCCACTGGGGAAATCACACATCCGTAGCAGATAACTAAATCTGCCTAAATCTGGAGTTTAGAATTAGCAAATTCATTAGGTTTATATACCCAAAGCCATTTAATTCTTTAGTTCACATTTGTTTAGAATCCACGCAGAGAAAAGAGTGGTTAATGACTGCCTCTCCCTCAAAAACCACCAATATCTATAATTACCCAATGACCATTTTTCTACCTACTTCACAAGAACATCAGATATTGTTAAAACCTATGTTAAAGTCAAGATACATCGTATCTGCAGCGTATCTTTGTTGTATCGGCCAAGTTAGCCTAACGAAAAAGAAAGTTTAGTTTTGAAGTCTTAACTTACTTATAACTTTAGACTTTCTAACACCATTGCTTTTACTTAATAAATAAACGAATGAATGTTTAATTAGGATACTTAACTATTTTAGCATTTTTTTTGCCTTTTGATCATAGCCTCTCTGTAAACATTTTGAAATCTATCTTGCTAAAATCTGGGGCATGTATATGCCTACCTCCCATATTCCTTTCCTTTTCGTTTATATACTCTAAAATGACATGATCGATGTTCCCTCTCTCACACCCCCACCCTGGTTGGTAGTTTCTTTCCCTATTCTCTCTACTTTCTGAGAGTTGAAGCTGTCAGCAAAGCGAGTCAAAAACGGATCTTATCTTCAGCTCTCCGGGGAATGTGCCTTCTAGCAGATGTCCAGATCGTTTCTATTTCCCTACAATTACTCTGCCTTGACTCGGTGCCAGTTTTGTAATCTGTCTTGGGACAAAGAGAGTTTATCACAGGTCATGCAATTATGACTGCACACACTTTCAGCTCAGGGGATATGTTTTGGAATTATATCAAGTGCTCAGTAGAAGTACCATCTCTATAATGTAAATAATCTGATTCACGTATCCCATTTCCATTTATTACACCCTTGTACTAATACTGTTTTGGCTCACAAGCACCAATCTTCCATCTCAGGGCCGTCCATGACCAAAATAAATAACTTACTGATGAGCTACACGTTTCAAAGCTTCTAAATTTCACCCAAGTCCCTGCATGCTTTCAATGTTATTTTTTTCTATCTTTGTCTCCTAATATAGAGTGAGTGACTGCCTTTGGAGAAAAATTCTGTTCATTATACTCAATCAGTCATTAGGAAATTGAGAGTCCTCCACAACGCAAGACACTTTGCTAAGGCTGTGGAGATGAGCAAGAAATGGGACAGAATGCTTGTCTTCCAGATTTACATTCTACTTAGAACTGAGATTTAAAGCATGAAATGTTAACTAACAATAGAAGGTTTTAAGGACAAAATAAGTCAGAAATGCAAATATGTGATCAGTTATCAAGTGAGTGGCATAAACAAATGCTATGATCTCAAAAGAGATAATAGTTCCATGCACTAGACTGGTACTAAGGGCCTCAAGAGGGCTGTGAGACGAAGCTGACACTTAAAGGACGTGTAGGATTTAAATGAATCATACTGAGTCAGACTAATTCTTTTATTTCACAGTTCTGTTTCATGAGAATAAAAAGAACCCCTTATCCTTCTTCTTCATACTACAATTCCTGTATATTATTCCTTCTCCTTTGTCAAACACTACATACATTGTTTTTCTCTCTTGCCTCCGTTTGCTTGGAATCTCACAAACTATCTCATCTGCCTTTCTTATTCCTTTTTAGTTACAGTAATCACAGGAAATAAGTTTTTATTCTTCGAGAATAAGTTTGCGATAAGCTTTGCTCACCAAACATTGCAATACGAAGTAGCTGGACATGCACTGTATTCGAATGTGTGACATGCCAACAAACAACAAAACAATTCTACTAGTGTATTGGACGTTTAGGTTTTATTAAGAAACTACCTTTTATCCATCAACAAATTAGAAGGCCAAGTAGGTCGAAATTCAAAAGAATTATTAGATTATTGGAAAGTGAAAATATTTTTTATAAATACTATTAAAATAGGCCTGAAATTTTAACTGGTCTCTGCTACTTTGCAACCAGCTCTTCTATCAATAATAAAAGGAAAGGATATAACATAAATTATTACTCAGTCCATTGAATGCTATAGTTTTCAACAAAATACATGTATGTTTCCTTTCTGAGAACACCAAGCAAACAATTTTAACCTACTTTCCCAAATCATTACCTACCTGCTTCAAAAAAATAATGTGACTAAGCAAATGATACCCTAATTTAAATGTTGTACTGACTTCAGAAAAAAAAAAGATGAACAAAATGCCATATTTTAATTCAAGTTAGAAGTTACTGTAAACTCCTCAGTCTAAATAATATACACCACAGACATTAGCAAATACACAGAACCAATAAGAGTTTAAATGCTACCCTTGAGCAGTTCTCTTGCTAACATTTCGGCTTGAACTTACAATAACATTTATGATAATTTACCACATACTGCTGACTTAAAATATTTAATTGGAAATGATGCAAACATACCTTCGGAGAATAATGTATCAGATCTGGCAAGATTTTCTTTAGTGCAAACAAAAGGAGAAAAAGACCAAGCATAATGTCATTGAAATAATGCCCTCTTACTATAAAAAGATCTCTTAACCCTTTCAAATGAATAGTATTAAAAAGAGAACAAGAAATTATGCATTTTCAAATATACTTTTTGTTATTATCTATTGACATACCTTTTTATTCAAACAATAATTCCTTTAGAAATATCATGCTTTGAAAGTGATTGTGTCTTCACAAGAACCTTGTAAAGTCAGGCTCCAATTTTCTCAGGGAACAGTAAATTACAAAGCATATATGGAACTTGGTAAAAGGCACAAAACAACTCTAGTTAAGAGTTCTACTTTTATTTGTATTGTCTTTCTATTGCAGTATTGACAACTCTGATCTATTCAAAATAAGAAGCTAGAGAACCCCAGGCTAACAGGTAAAGGGTATTTTCATCCTATAATTCCATCCTATAATTCCCTCCATCTCTAGAAATTATATTTATTTCCCAAATGTTTATTTCCCTTTGGCACTATTAGTACAGTAGGTTGAATAATGATGATTTTATGTCGATTTTATTGTATCTGTAATTTAAATAACTTAAAAGAAAAGATATTCAAGAGATCAACTGGTAACAAGAAAATATCAAGGAATATTTAAACTAATTAACAAAAATTAATGAAGAACTTCAGTGATCGCATTAAGAGAATGCAATTGGTTTGGCCTTTTTGGAAAACTACTTGCTAACAGACATCAGAACATGGAGAGTACACATATCCTTTGGCTCTGTAATTCTACTTTATGATTCTATATTAAAGAAATGATCAGAGATGCGAACAAGATTTGTAAATTACAGCCAAAGTATAGTTCATAATAATGAAAATTGGAGGTAATTTGGTTAAACAAACTGCAGTATCAAAAAGGCAAAAATTATATGATCGCTAAAATTACGTTTTCAAAGAATTTTTAATGACATTGGAGAATGTCAAGGATATAAATTTACATGAAAAATCAGAATGACACATATACACATATAAACCATTTTTAAAACTGGAGTGATGTTTCCTTTGGGTTGGGGCACAAAGGGGGATGGAATGCGAGAGGGCCAATATAACTGATATTTTGCATTAAGTACAAAAGAAAAAAATCATTATCAAGAATGATCTTAATTATATATCCATATTATCTAGATCTACATCTATATCTATATCACTATGCCTGAGGAAATACAAGAAAGTTTTATCTTTAGAACATGAATTTTAATTCATTTAAATTTATGTTTTCCCAATCTTTCTATAAAGGTTTCTATAACAGAAAGAATATTAGCTATTATTTTGATGCTTCTAAATTGTTTGAACTGTCATCATAAGAATGCATGATTTGGAAAACAAAAACAACAGAGTTATGAAGTAACTTTTGGTAATTTATAAAACTGGCATATTTGTGCCTATTATTTATATTACATGTTACATTATTCTACAGGATAAAAGTGGCAAGAATTACTACTTGCGCCTGAGATAAAAGTATTAATGAAATAAATTATAGGAGAAATTCTCTATATAATCACAATTAAGCTAAATAAGAGTCAATTAAACAAGATAAATAAGTCAATAGTCAATTTTTATCTTAATTGTAATTATATAAACTCAATAAAATTTAGAAAATCTGAAAGCAGTTTCTCTAAAAACAAGTGAATATGGAATTGTAAAATCATTTGTTAAATGGAAATATGCTTAATTATTGATGTTAGAGCTAGATGAAGTAGTTATCTGTTTCAGGGGCCATTAAAGTAGCTCAGAGAACAATTTAAAAAATCTGATTGTGTATAGTTATTCTCATCAGAAATGATCTAGTATGATAAAAGTCCAATTGATCCAAAATCGCCTGGCACTATAACTAACTTTATATTGGCATATTTAACCACTTAGACTGCAAAATTAGTTTAGATTAAGATTAAGAATACAGTGACAAAGTTTGCCATCTGGTGGTCAGTGTGATACAAATCGGATGTCTTCACTTAATATGTTTTATGTCACAATTTTGAACTCGGTCTAAAAATGTGAAGACAATATTGGTACTAAGTAAATTCATGGGTAAAATTAGAGCCATGGCAGAGAAAAGTGTGTTGTGGGATTTGGTCAGATAAAATCTGTGATGGGTTGAATGATAGCCCCCAAAGACATCCAGGTCCTAATCCCTGGAACCTTGCAAAGTTATTTTATATGGCAAAAGGGATTCAGCAGACGTGATGAAATTATGGATTTTGAGATGGGGAGATTATCCTGAATTACCCAGATAAACCCTAAATGAAGTCACAGTATCTTTACAACAAGGAGGCAGAAGAAGATTTGACTACAGTAGAAGGTAAGGCCTTGTGCCTATGAAAGCAAGATGTGACAATCAGGCTTTGAAGATGGAGAAAGAGGCCAGGAGCCAAGGTGTACAAGGAGTGTGGCTTTAGAAGTTGGATAAGGCAAGAAAATGAATTCTCTCCTAGAATCCCAGAAG
>NW_011888827.1:4840036-4845197 GCF_000151845.1 Pteropus vampyrus
GTAAATTCATGGGTAAAATTAGAGCCATGGCAGAGAAAAGTGTGTTGTGGGATTTGGTCAGATAAAATCTGTGATGGGTTGAATGATAGCCCCCAAAGACATCCAGGTCCTAATCCCTGGAACCTTGCAAAGTTATTTTATATGGCAAAAGGGATTCAGCAGACGTGATGAAATTATGGATTTTGAGATGGGGAGATTATCCTGAATTACCCAGATAAACCCTAAATGAAGTCACAGTATCTTTACAACAAGGAGGCAGAAGAAGATTTGACTACAGTAGAAGGTAAGGCCTTGTGCCTATGAAAGCAAGATGTGACAATCAGGCTTTGAAGATGGAGAAAGAGGCCAGGAGCCAAGGTGTACAAGGAGTGTGGCTTTAGAAGTTGGATAAGGCAAGAAAATGAATTCTCTCCTAGAATCCCAGAAGGAGTAAGCCCTGACACCTTGATTTCAGCCCTGGAAAACTGATTTTGGACTTCTGACCTCCAGAACTGTAAGGGAAGAATTGTGTGTTGTTTTAGGCTAGTTGTGATAATTTGTTGCAGCAGGCATAGGAAATTGTACAATAATAGCCAAATGGAAGAGGACTTGAGGCTGGAGAGAGATAAGTGCTCTAAGAATAGGTGTGGAAGTGAATGCTCTCAACTGACTGATCCTAAATACGATCATGTATGTCAATAAATGATGTGTTATTACTCAAAATTTTCACGCCTGAAAAAGTCATCAAAATAGTTCAGAAAGAAACCGAGCAGAGTGCACACACAAACTCTTTTCTGTCCAATCCCTGTGATCTAAGTAATCTAGAGGAGTAGAATAGTCAATGTACTGTACTCTAAAAGGGTTTGGGGGCTATTCCTCAAACCATGGCAGAAATCTTAAAGCACATGCATATTTCACTAACCAACGTAATGTGATATATTTTAAAATTTCAACTATTAACCAAAACAAGGAGCTAGCCTATGGTGGAATACAGATTTAAAGTAAAACGAAGCTTGAGATAAAATCCAATAAATTCACAAAAATGGAAAGATATCACTGGTCTGAGAAATAATATGCAGCATATTCCTTCCCTTTACTATTTTTATCAATACCTCTATGATTTTAACCAATCCTGTTTTCTGGAAAGTGAAGAAGAAAACTTCCACATGTGATGCTAAAAATACCTATTACTATTTGAAGCTCTGTAATGTATACCTCTGATGGAAAAACAGAAGTGCATAGACTTAGTTTTTTAGTTTGCAGGATTCAGAGAGAAACAAGCAGTCTGATGGTGAAGATCATAGTCAGCTACAAGGGAAGTATAAATTACAGATATGCAAGATCATTGTTTTATTTTATTTTATTTTAATTTTTTTTTAGGCGAGGCAACGTTTGGTTGACCTCGCAGATTGCAAGGACCCTGTCAGCTTACAATCCCTTATTTTTTTATTTTTTATGTCTACAGCACCTGGTCTTCCTAGGTGGTCTCCCATCCAAGTACTAACCAGGGCTGACCCTGTTAGCTTCCGAGATCAGACGGGATTGGGCTTGTTCAGGGTGGCATGGCCACAGACACTAAGATCATTGTTTGAGTTCAATAAACATTTACTGAGTTCAGACCTGATTCTGGGGACTATGCTGGGTACTGAGAACAGAAAGACGTGACTCTATGCCTTCAGAACCCATAATTCAAATACACCATGAAAGAGAACACCATACCCACTATGGGAACAGAAGAGACGGGTCATTTAATTCATACTGGGAGTGAGCGAGTGGTGGGCTAGGGAGGCTTCCAGATGAATGTTACAGAAGGAGTTTAGGAGAAGACAGACAAAGAAAGGGGGCTTAAGGAGGAGAAAAAGAAGAAGAAAGATGACAATACAATAAGCTGAAGGACTAGAAAAGGAAATGTAAAGGCATGGAGTTATAAAATACCATGGAATAGTCAATATTTTGCTTTCCTTAGAACATAAGGGAATACAGTGGAAATGATGCTAGACAAGGCCTTATTGCCTGTACCACAAAGAGAATTCTGTAGGAGATGGAGAATCTAGGTATGCCAGCTTTTGTTTTTTAATTTAAAAATTTTAGTTCAAGATACAAAATCCTCGTTGTTCATGTTATATTTGCATAAAAATTTTATCTTGGCTAACATTTTTTCTTAAAAATTAAATTATGAAATGCATGTTGAAAATAGTAAATATAACCCATACAATTTGAAGAATACTTGCTTTTATGGGTAGAACTGTACCCTCACCCCAAAAGAAGTTGAAGTCCTAACCTCCAGGACCTCAGAAGATGGCCTAATTTGGAAATATGGCAATTGCAGATGTAATTAGTTTAAAAAGGTGTCACATTGGAGTAGGGTACGCCCCCTAACCCAGTATGACTGGTGTCCTTATAAAAAGAACGTAATGTGAAGAGACAGAGAAATAGGGAAGATGAAGGCAGAGGTCAGGTGATGCATCTGCAAGCACAGGAACACCAATGATTACCAAAAGAACAGAAGCAAGGAGGGTGGCCCGGAACAGATTCTCTCTCACAGCCTTAGAAGGAACCAACCCTACCAACATCTTGATCTTGGACTTACAGCCTCTACAAGAGAAACTAATTTTCTGTTTTCAAGCCAGCACTGTGGTACTCTGTTGCAGCGGCCCTAGGAAATCAACACAGGCATATCAGGATCACCCACGTACTTAGAATTGTTTAAGAATGAGAATCATCAGTATTTTTGACACTCCTACATTCCCTTCCCAGACTGTCCCCCTCTCCATCCTATGATACCTGTATCCACAATGTTGTGTTAATTGTTCTATTTTAAATAGTTTTCCATGTATGTGTGTATTGCTAAACAGTATACAGCTCAGATATGGCTGTTTTCATTCTTTACATGCTGTATATAGCCTGCACTTTGCTCTTCCTGCACACTATTATGTTTTTAAGATTTATTCATGCTGATATCTATCTGCATAGTCAATTCCTTTTTATTTTCATCTTGTTCCACTGTGTGACTATGGCCTAATTTATTTATAAATAGATATCTGTTTTAGTTCCACGTTTTTCCTATCACAATTAATATTGTCAAGAAAAATTTTGTACCTATCTCCTGGAGCACATGTGCAAGTTCCTTTTAGGACAGTCACCCAGGAGTACATAATGTGTATCCTTCATTTTGCTAAATAGTGCCAGTTTATTTCCAAAGTACCAAGTTACAGTCCCATTGCTCTATATGGACACCAACAGTTGGTACTGTCAGATTTAAAATTTTTTCCTAATATGGTATGTATAAAATGATTTCTTAATGTAGTTTAAGTATGCACTTTCCTAATTAGTTATGATAATGGCCATCTTTTCATTGTATATGGACTTTACAGTTATTGACTATTTGTATTTTTGCTTTTCTGAGATTTGCCTGTTCATGTCTTTTTACCTAATTTTCTATTGCGTTGTCTTTTTCTTATTGATTCACAGCAGTTACTTAAATATTTTTGATCCTTTGTTGATAACATGTTTACAAATATCTTCTCCCACCATATGACTAATCTTTTCATGCTCCTTTTGGTGTTTTTTGAGTAGCAGAAATTTTTAGTTTTAATCTAATTAAATGTTTCCATCATTTCCTTGATGTTATTTGGTATTGAATTTCAAGGAAGTTTTCTTTGGCAAAATACTCTAAGATAATGTCCTATAATGTTTTGCAAATTGGCTAGTGGCACCAGGATGATTTTAAATAGAAGTGGGGATAGAGCGTATCCTCTCCCTGTTTATGATTTTAAAAGGTGTGCTTCATACATTTCTCCACTAAGTTCCACGTTTGCTGTATGTTGGACTTCTGTAGATACTTTTTATCTATTGAAGGAAATTTCGTAGCCCTAGTTTGCTGATTGTTTTTTAAATCACAAATGATAGAGAATTTCTGTTATCTACTCAGATAAAATCATATGGTTTTCTTCTATAAATAGCCACGAATATTGAGAAGTTGGGCAGTTAAAAAATAATGAGAAGGAATAATCAGAGAGGTGGTT
The DNA here is from genome assembly GCF_000151845.1 of Pteropus vampyrus. Taxonomy (NCBI): domain Eukaryota; kingdom Metazoa; phylum Chordata; class Mammalia; order Chiroptera; family Pteropodidae; genus Pteropus; species Pteropus vampyrus. The sequence goes on from NW_011888827.1 coordinate 4,844,041, forward strand.
AAAGAACCAAAACTGCACAAAAGTAGAGATCCTAAATGAAGAAAGAGTTTTTAAACAGTTAAGCGTTCAAATGTAACAGACATACCCTGTTCCTGAATCTTGTCTCTGACTTTCAACAGCCTGTGTGACTCATTGTGCTTCTTATTCCTCTTGATCTTGTCCTTAACTGGTATTATCAGTACTTTTAAAAAATGTACCTGCTTTATTGAATTAATGCACCAATGTTTTAGAACTTAGTTTGGCAACAGGTTTCTGCATCTTATGGATTTACTTTATTCCAAAATCATTTTAATCTTATTGGCTCTTTAATATTCTTGGCCCTAAGCTGTTTTTGTACTCCTGATAGCTTAGAAGTTCAATAGGAAAGTTTTGGCTATCTTGTCTTGATAATAATTTTTTTTTGTAAACATGAAACTAAAAGTGCAGTAGATTGTAGCTGACTACTGCTTACAAGATGTACTTCTCATTCTATGAGTAGCATTAGACGGTCTTTACTCTGAAGATTTTTCTTGTTGCCCACATGATTTAGTGTCATTATAATTTTTCATTTAAAAAAATACAGACAAGCAAACCACCACCAAAAAGAAAGTAGATACTGTACAAATGAGGTTGTGGTTTGGATTCACAGTTCTACTCACATTTGGGCAGCTGTTGAAATATTTGTTGTTGCTGTTGTTATCAGTTAGTTTTATTTTTACAACATCACTTTCTGAGTGTTCCTCAGTCTATTTGTAACATGTGAATGCTACTGATTAAAGGGGAGCTTCACTGTGTCAACTTGATGTCTATGAATTGCCAAATTTAATGATGAGCAACCTTAGTATAGCTCCTAGCACTTGTGTAAAAGAGTAAAAGGTATGAAATATTATTTGAAAAAGTCTTGATTTTCTTTTCTTGCTCCTCTGTTAGCTGTTCTACACAGACTGTGGGAGCGAAAAGCACAGTTCTGCGGATGTGCACTGTCGATGGTCTTTTTGACTTAACGTAATGGAAAAGCATTGAACAGAATACTGCTAGCAATGCTAATTTCAGGATAGCTGTTTTTCTGCCATCTTACTTTGCTTCTGGATACTAGTAACAACTGTAGCATCTTTCGAATTCTACTGAACTCTATCAGCATGCCATATGCTAGGAAGGGGCATCACGCTGAGATGTGT
>NW_011888827.1:4846242-4851376 GCF_000151845.1 Pteropus vampyrus
ATTTGCCTGTTCATGTCTTTTTACCTAATTTTCTATTGCGTTGTCTTTTTCTTATTGATTCACAGCAGTTACTTAAATATTTTTGATCCTTTGTTGATAACATGTTTACAAATATCTTCTCCCACCATATGACTAATCTTTTCATGCTCCTTTTGGTGTTTTTTGAGTAGCAGAAATTTTTAGTTTTAATCTAATTAAATGTTTCCATCATTTCCTTGATGTTATTTGGTATTGAATTTCAAGGAAGTTTTCTCTGGCAAAATACTCTAAGATAATGTCCTATAATGTTTTGCAAATTGGCTAGTGGCACCAGGATGATTTTAAATAGAAGTGGGGATAGAGCGTATCCTCTCCCTGTTTATGATTTTAAAAGGTGTGCTTCATACATTTCTCCACTAAGTTCCACGTTTGCTGTATGTTGGACTTCTGTAGATACTTTTTATCTATTGAAGGAAATTTCGTAGCCCTAGTTTGCTGATTGTTTTTTAAATCACAAATGATAGAGAATTTCTGTTATCTACTCAGATAAAATCATATGGTTTTCTTCTATAAATAGCCACGAATATTGAGAAGTTGGGCAGTTAAAAAATAATGAGAAGGAATAATCAGAGAGGTGGTTAAAGAACCAAAACTGCACAAAAGTAGAGATCCTAAATGAAGAAAGAGTTTTTAAACAGTTAAGCGTTCAAATGTAACAGACATACCCTGTTCCTGAATCTTGTCTCTGACTTTCAACAGCCTGTGTGACTCATTGTGCTTCTTATTCCTCTTGATCTTGTCCTTAACTGGTATTATCAGTACTTTTAAAAAATGTACCTGCTTTATTGAATTAATGCACCAATGTTTTAGAACTTAGTTTGGCAACAGGTTTCTGCATCTTATGGATTTACTTTATTCCAAAATCATTTTAATCTTATTGGCTCTTTAATATTCTTGGCCCTAAGCTGTTTTTGTACTCCTGATAGCTTAGAAGTTCAATAGGAAAGTTTTGGCTATCTTGTCTTGATAATAATTTTTTTTTGTAAACATGAAACTAAAAGTGCAGTAGATTGTAGCTGACTACTGCTTACAAGATGTACTTCTCATTCTATGAGTAGCATTAGACGGTCTTTACTCTGAAGATTTTTCTTGTTGCCCACATGATTTAGTGTCATTATAATTTTTCATTTAAAAAAATACAGACAAGCAAACCACCACCAAAAAGAAAGTAGATACTGTACAAATGAGGTTGTGGTTTGGATTCACAGTTCTACTCACATTTGGGCAGCTGTTGAAATATTTGTTGTTGCTGTTGTTATCAGTTAGTTTTATTTTTACAACATCACTTTCTGAGTGTTCCTCAGTCTATTTGTAACATGTGAATGCTACTGATTAAAGGGGAGCTTCACTGTGTCAACTTGATGTCTATGAATTGCCAAATTTAATGATGAGCAACCTTAGTATAGCTCCTAGCACTTGTGTAAAAGAGTAAAAGGTATGAAATATTATTTGAAAAAGTCTTGATTTTCTTTTCTTGCTCCTCTGTTAGCTGTTCTACACAGACTGTGGGAGCGAAAAGCACAGTTCTGCGGATGTGCACTGTCGATGGTCTTTTTGACTTAACGTAATGGAAAAGCATTGAACAGAATACTGCTAGCAATGCTAATTTCAGGATAGCTGTTTTTCTGCCATCTTACTTTGCTTCTGGATACTAGTAACAACTGTAGCATCTTTCGAATTCTACTGAACTCTATCAGCATGCCATATGCTAGGAAGGGGCATCACGCTGAGATGTGTATATGATCTCTTCTTTGTAAATTCTGGGCATGTATCCTACTTCAAGGGCATTCAGACTCATCATATTCTTAAAATTCTTAAAATTCTTAAAATTCATGGTGACACAAGTCCAGTATTTTATTTGAAAATTTTTCACTTGATTTTTTTCCTTTTAGAGTACTTGTTTTCATAGCATTTAACTAATTGCATTAATATTAACTTGGTAACCTCTACACCCCCCTCTCCCCACTCAGGTGACATTTTTTCTTCCTTCCTCCTTCCCTGTCCCCCTATTTTTTTCTTTCCTTCCTTTCTTCCTTCCTTCTTCCCTCCCTCCCTTCTTCCAACCTTTTCTTCCTTTCTTTTGTAATGGTTACTCTCTGGTAGTACATTTAAGCTAGGTCCATTTCTCTGACTGTTTTGCAGCCAAATATACAGAAACTATGTAAATATCCATAAAGAGTTAATTCCCGTTTCTCAATCACTACAATGAGTTGTTCAATATCAATGTGACAATGAGCATAAATCAAAATACTCGGTCTGGAATTTTAAGCTTTACTCAGTGTGTTTCAAAAGGAAAAGTGGGACAATTTAGAGTTCATTAATTATATCACATTAAATTAGCCTCCATCACTGACTTGGCTCGACAGCTTTCATCTATTTTAATTTACAATAAAAGGGACAGCCAAGTACAGGATAGCAGCAATGACACGGTCAAAGAAAGGCTCTGTCTTCTTAGTTATAAAAAAATGCTCTGCTTTGGTACCATTAAGATGGTATTAAAGATCTCTAACTCAAAGGAAGTTTCAAAATAGCATATAATATAATATATCCCATAATATTTATATTCATAAAGATTGATTACAATGGAATTCTATATTTAACACACTAAATTTTGTCATTAATTAAAAAATATATGTTATGCTTGTATTATGAAGTACCAATAACAACTGTCAGTCTGTTAAACATAGCAGAATACAACCAGTTCTTTACGTTAATCACCGTTTTATTCCTTCAGAGATACATATCTCTCATACTGTATAAACAATACTCTACAGACATTATTGAGTATCAGCCTAGTCATGACACCAACAGGAAGACTCAACATTTTTAGTTTAGTTAACTGTTTTTTTTTAATGTATATATGTGTTTTAATGAAAACTTATTTTTCTAATTGTAGAAAAATTATAGGTGTTATGGAAAACAGAAAAATATAAAATACAAAGTAGTATTAATTCGTCTAAAATTCTATCATCTGTTGATAACCATTAATCAAATTCAGTAAACAGATTTTTTTTTTAATATATATACACAGAGTTCACCTATAAGTTCACACAATTTTATTCACGTTAAGTCATACTACACCTGTGTTGTGTGACCTGCCTATTTTCCTCTGCAGTATCTTTCCACATCAGTAAATAGAAATCTGTATCACCTCAATGTCTTCAGCTGTTTGGATATGCCATAATTTCTTTGACTCCCTTATTACAGATGTACCACAGTTTTGCTACATCATGTTTATAACTTGAACCTTTACCAATTTTCACATTAAGAAGTAGAATTTCTGGGTAAAAATTAATATATTTTTAATTTTTTTATACACATTTCCAAGCTGCCACGAACATTCAACTGGAATCGAGGCAAATGTAAACAATAGCCAAGGCAGGTTGTGCTGATTTGTCACTAAGTGCTTCACTTTGAAGTTGAATAATAAAGGCAGATCCATGGGGGAGGACAGCATCATGTTAACTGACGACTCCCATGTGCAAAGAAATAGAATACCTTCATACTTCACTAGCAGAAGACAAGAACACAGGGAAAGAGAGGTATAATCTTAGAAAAACTATAAGAGGATAAGCCTTTGCACATTTAAAACTACTATACTGACTTAAGAAGCATTAGTTGAACATCCTATTATAGGTATGCTCCTGTCCAGGTGCTGGAGCCACAAAGGTGAATGAGATACGGTTCCTGCCTTTTAGAAGTTTTGAAAAAAATCTGTTGCAACATTCATTCTTCAACTATTATTGTGTTACTACTAGATGGCTGGAAATATTTAGTTAACAAATTTATTATTTTATGAGTTTTCTCACTACCTATACGTGAATACATAAATGGTTTTAATATTATCAATATGTATTTTTGTTTATAATATTAAAGATTAATGGCCACGTTCAGTTAGGGAAAGCTTACTAAGAGAGGATAGACTAGTGATGAAATGAGTATCTTCTTCATCTACTTAAAATTTTTACTTTTGATCTGATTTTTGGCCACTGTAGAATGTGTTTAAGAAGTTGGCAGTGATCGTGTGTGTGTTTCTGTGTGTTTCTGTGTCTGTGTCTGTGTCTTTGAGTCTGTGTCGACTGCGGGGGTAGGAGTAGTGACAGGGTGGAAGTGAGAAGTAGTAAAGTGATATCTAAAAAAGAAAAATGACAAATAGAAAAAAAGAAATATAGATCAGAAACCAGTATTCCAATCGGTTTAGGACTTATAATTAGTTTATCAGAAACCCTGACGGTCATTTCATTTAGACGTTATATTTCCAGTTGTGTCCTTTTATGAAATGTACTTCACTGGTAGGAATATGGGGTCAGGGGAATAGGAGGATAAAAGCTGGCAAGGCTCTGGGCCCTTCTGCCTCCCTCCCATCATATACAGCAATTTTTCTTGTATTTATTTTACATTTAGGCTTAGGAATGATTTGGTACTGACATTTTTAAAAAGTGCAAAAACCAATATTCTATTGAAAAACTGTAAACTAGCCATTGGATAGGTTTTTCTGGTCTAACAGCTTTGCCAAATCATAGCCAATGTTTGCTCGGATGAAATAATGATGCATTTATGGCTGTAAGGGTAGTGGTGATAACCTGAATTTAAGTTCAGTTTACCTATGCACGTAATAAATAAATAGTAAAATATAAATAGGTGTAAAAAACATTTTGAAATAAGCAGTTACCTCTCTGCTATTTACTTGTTTGTTTGTTTGAAAATGTATTGGAGTGACATTGGTTAATAAAATTATATAGGTTTCAAGTATACAATTCTTTAATACATCATCTGTATATCGCATTGTGTTCACTACCCAAAGTCAAATCTCCTTCTGTCATCATCTATTTGATCCCCTTTACCCTTATCTACCTGCACCTCCCCCACTTTCTCTCTAGTAACCACTAAATCGTAGTCTGTGTCTATGAGTCTCTGTTTGTCTTGTTCATTTGTTGCTTTCAGTTTTATATCCCAAATATGAGTTAAATCATATGGTTCTCAACTTTTTCTGACGTATGTCGCTTAGCTTGATAATCTCTAGATCCATCGTGTTGTTGCAAATGGCAGTATTTCATCTCTTCTTATGGCTGAGTAATATTCCATTGTATATATG
>NW_011888827.1:4851946-4853203 GCF_000151845.1 Pteropus vampyrus
TATTTCCAGTTGTGTCCTTTTATGAAATGTACTTCACTGGTAGGAATATGGGGTCAGGGGAATAGGAGGATAAAAGCTGGCAAGGCTCTGGGCCCTTCTGTCTCCCTCCCATCATATACAGCAATTTTTCTTGTATTTATTTTACATTTAGGCTTAGGAATGATTTGGTACTGACATTTTCAAAAAGTGTAAAAACCAACATTCTATTGAAAAACTGTAAACTAGCCATTGGATAGGTTTTTCTGGTCTAACAGCTTTGCCAAATGATAGCCAATGTTTGCTCGGATGAAATAATGATGCATTTATGGCTGTAAGGGTAGTGGTGATAACCTGAATTTAAGTTCAGTTTACCTATGCATGTAATAAATAGTAAAATATAAATAGGTGTAAAAAACATTTTGAAATAAGCAGTTACCTCTCTGCTATTTATTTATTTGTTTGTTTGAAAATGTATTGGAGTGACATTGGTTAATAAAATTATATAGGTTTCAAGTATACAATTCCTTAATACATCATCTGTATATCGAATTGTGTGTTCACCACCCAAAGTCAAATCTCCTTCTGTCATCATATATTTGATCCCCTTTACCCTTATCTACCTGCACCTCCCCCACTTTCTCTCTAATAACCACTAAATTGTAGTCTGTGTCTATGAGTCTCTGTTTGTCTTGTTCGTTTGTTGCTTTCAGTTTTATATCCCAAATATGACTTAAATCATATGGTTCTCAACTTTTTCTGACATATGTCGCTTAGCTTGATAATCTCTAGATCCATCGTGTTGTTGCAAATGGCAGTATTTCGTCTCTTCTTATGGCTGAGTAATATTCCATTGTATATATGTACCACATCTTCTTTACCTACTCATCTGTAGAAGGACACTTCGGTTGTTTCCATTCCTTGGCCGCCATGAATAGTGCTGCAATGAACATCAGGATGTATGTATCTTTATAGATAAATGTTTTCAAATTTTAGGGGTAGATACCAAGAAGAGGGATTGCTGGGTCATAGAGTAATTCTATTCTTAATTTTTTGAGGAACCTCCATACTGTTCTCCATAGTGGCTGTACCAATTTATATTCCCACTAGCAGTGTATGAGGATTCCTTTTTCTCCACAGCCTCTCCAGCACTTCTGATTACTTGTCTTGTTGATAACAGCCATTGTAACAGGCATGAGGTGGTATCTCATTGCAGTTTTGGTTTGCGTTTCTCTATTAGCTAATAAAGTTGAGCATCTTTTCATATGTCTGTTGGCTATT
>NW_011888827.1:4853253-4881786 GCF_000151845.1 Pteropus vampyrus
TTCCTTTTTCTCCACAGCCTCTCCAGCACTTCTGATTACTTGTCTTGTTGATAACAGCCATTGTAACAGGCATGAGGTGGTATCTCATTGCAGTTTTGGTTTGCATTTCTCTATTAGCTAATAAAGTTGAGCATCTTTTCATATGTCTGTTGGCTATTTGTATGTCTTCTTGGAAAAGTGTCTTTTTGGGCCCTCTGCCCATTTTTTAATTGATTAGACTTATTTTTTGTTGTTGAGTTGTATAAGTTCTTTACGTATTTTGGATATTAGCATCTTATAAGAAGCGTTGTTTGCAAATATCTTCTCCCCTTCATTTGATTGCCTCTGTCCTGATAGTTTCTTTTGCTGTGCAGAAGCTTTTTAGTTTGATATAGTCCCATTCACTTACTTTTGGTTGCCTTGCTTTTGAGGTCAAATTCATAAAATCCTCTCTAAAACCAAGGTCCATGAGTTTAGTACCTCTGTTTTCATCTATGTAGTTTATTGTTCTGGGTCTTACATTTAGGTCTTTGATCCATTTGAGTTAATTTTGGTGTGTGGTGACAGGAAGCATTCTAGTTTCACTCTTTTGCATGTGGCTTTCCAATTTTCACAGCACTATTTATTGAAGAGACTTTCCTTTCTCCATTTTATGTTTTTGGCTCCAGAATTATATCTACATATATATGGGCAAATAATTTTCTCCACTGTTTAAATAGAAAAGTATTGCTTTATATTTTTAAAACAAGGGTCGACGATATATCTTTCTCTTAAAAACCTTCTCTTTTTATTCTATTACATATTTAAAAATCCAACTAATTTAGGAAAGAATTTTCCACAAAAATGCTCTTCAATACATAAACATATCAAATTTCAATAATTTTGTTATGAATATGGCAACTTGGAAGCAATAATGCCTAGACATAAAGAAGTACATTGCATTTAAAAGAAGCTATGAAAAAAAACAAAGACTCTGGTCTTACAGATTGTATCTAACAGTAATGACCTAAGCATTAGGCATACACTGAACAAGGACTCAAAATGTTCTTTTCTAAAATATCAACCATTTTTTTTACAACTACTGTTTGGTTTTATAATGATTTTCTATGTATTATTTATGTTGGATCTCAGTAGGTTAAAAAAAAATCCATTCTATAAATTTCTTATCTTTAAGAACTGCTTTAACAATCTAACATCTGTTGTCAAGTCTTCCGGGGACCATTGGCTCATAAATATAATAGAGTGGCCTTCACCTGTAACATATCTAGTACAGCATGTGTTTAGGGTTCACGGTTTCTGGCTGCAACTTTGCACACTGTCAGCACCACATGGCCATTTATCCTGCAAGTTCACTGTCTTGCTTTCTGACAATTATTCCTGAACTCCTGCTTCAAGAGTCTAGCAATGGAAGAACAATTCTGGTTGCAGTGAGATCCTTAAAGCAATGAGGTCTCATCAGACATCTATCAGCTTCACACTTTATTAAGAAGAGTTCAGCTGTCTGATAATAGCCAAAACTTTGCTCTACTGTAGTTGAGGGGAATAGTGTTTTAATTGTTCAGGAATTAGAAATTTCAATGACATTATTTAATGCCATTCTAGGTAAGAGTCTTAGAACATTACAAATCAAAGAGGCTTCATTGGTGAAGTTCTGTATTTTATATTCATCACTCAGTAAGGTGCTTGGATCATTCTGCGTTCCAAATGTGGTGGTTAAGGTTTCTATCAATTCTGTAACATGTCCAGTGAAAAACGGAAGAAGAGAATTTGTATATCAAGCTTATGAGTGTGAAACTTGAATTAGAAGACTTTTTTGAAAGTGACTTTAAAACTAATCACATTACTGACATGTGTTGGTTTGGTCAGTTGTCTTGAAATCTATTCATTTTACAAATGCTCATTGAGCACCCGCTAATGTGTCAAGCAAGCATCACACTAGGTACTAGGGATAAATAAGATAGAGTTTCTACCATTCGGACCTTACATTTCAGGAACGGAATTTTGTTATTGCTACAAAAATGCAGATTAATGAAGGTTAATTCATTAATTAACCCATTCTCTTGTGAGAACAAAAGACAGAGCTTTCATATTTAGAAAATGTGACTGAGTTTTCAAAATGGATATATCTCAAGAGAGGTTCAGACTAGAATCCTCTGAAACAGTCTCTGAGGTAGTTATGGCTTTTGTTGTAAAGGAACCACTTGCAATACTGTTCTGTTCTCTTCCTCAAAAGGCAATGCCTTGTTTTCAATCATTCAAACACATGGTTGTAGGGTTTTCATGGCATCAATGCTCAAAATTAACACAATAGCACTTCTTCCTGAGACCACAGAACAAATGCTATGCAAATTAAAGGAAATGCCCACTTTTAAAAAATGTTACCTAATTCTTCTTTTTCTCTTAGTGATGCCTTACAAGAATAGCAGAAAGAGTAATTATAAACACTCTAATTTTTTCAAACTTCTGAAAGAAACTATATAGAGTAATTCAATGTGAAAAAAAGATGAAAAATTATACCTATTTGGTAATCATTTATTTTTCTTTGCAATAAAACTATGTAGCCCTTCATCACTGTGCAGTTGGTATGTAAAAAAGCTTTGCTTTAAGAAATGCTGAAAAACTAAGGAAGGAAAATATTAGTAATTGAATTAAATGCTGTATATAATATCGCCATAAGTTGTTTGGAGGGGCTTACCAAAAGCATCAAAAGCCTACTTTACTATAAAAAAAAGACAGGCCTTAAAAATCACCGAATTATATATGAATAGTGTTCACTGAAATTATTAAATTTATTGCAGAAAACAGATATTTTGTAAAATAGTTTCACATTCAATAACAATCTCATATGTCTACAAAGACTATCTCTGACTTTAGGGTATTAATTATATCATAGGCAAATATAAGCGTTCCTCCCTTTAAAAATGATTTTGGCATAAGAAGAATTATCTAAATGGATGGTTCCCAACATTATGAATTCACACACCAGTGATGATAAAAGTAATTTTAGCTGTTTATAGAATGCTTATTACATTCCAGAACTGTACCAAGTCTTGATGTATTATCTAATTTTATTTTAATAACAACCCATGAGGTAATTACTATTGGTATTCCCACTGTATAGATAAGAAAATGATGCGCAGAGAGGTTAAATAACTTGCCGTAGGTCATATGGGTAGTAAGAGTTGTTATTTAAAAGAAATTTTAAAAGAAATTTGAGTCACTGACAAAGGACCTACAACTTTATTTTGCTATGAAAGGATATTTTAGAAAACTAAGACATCACTACTCACTCTAATTTCACAGCAGATACGTTAATCATAACACAATTAGAAAGAACAAAAAATTTCATTGTAATTCATTTAGCTTTATGAAAAACTTTTTTTTTTTTGTTATCTCTATTTTTCTAGTTGTGGAGTGAACATCTAGCCACAGACCAGTACTCATCCACAGATTCATGACTGGAAATCACTGAGGTACTCCAGTTAGTTTTATCTGTTGATAGCTACTCGTTTTCATGTGTTGAAAATTACTGTAAATGTTATTGTAGAATATACTGTATTTTGTGATAGTAGCTATAAATCAGTTAAAAGTACTTGAGAAAAATGAGAAAGAAGGCTGACACTTGTTAAGTACAATTATGTGCTAGCCACTTATACATACAGTTATCTTATTTAATTTACTCAACAACTCTGTAATAAACATACGGTCATTCCAGTTTTTATAGGTGAGAAAACTAAGATTCAGTGGGGTTAGATAATAAACTCAAGCTCATTGATATAGTATATAGTGGAATTTTTCTCAGGGAATTTTTACTCAGAAGCTCATATTTTAAGTTAAATTATACTTAACTAGGAACAACACTCAATTCTATTTGAATGAAGACCTATTAACATTATTTCTTCACATAAATATCCTGGCCCAAAAGATTAAAAAATAACTTAGAAATGTAAAATTGGGGGAAATCAAAACAAAAGCTGTAAAATTTTAAAAATATTTTGCAATAACATACACACACAGAGAACACACAAAATCCTCACAGTGGGTCATTAGACCAACAGAAAAATGTTCCCTGCTATGCTTCATATTCAAATTGTAACGCACTCTAAAAATGCAGTTTCTTTGGAGGTTCCAATAATTATTTTCTTTGAAATATCTTAGTAGTATATAAATATTATATATAATATACTAAGGAAACAATATATTGTCAAGTAGTAGTTAGTTTAAATTAAAAATCTTTAGAAAAAAATACTTTTACAGAAATTACCAGGTTTCTAAAAAAACCCTTTCTTTTCAATTAAACTACTATGTAATAATAATTAATAAATATTACCAATAATATCTAAATATTGAAACAATTATCATGAGCAGTATACTGATATTCCTAGAAGAGCTTGTGCCATATTATTAGACAAAACTGTATCAAATATCTAGATTACCATCTCAGAATCTAACTGAAATAAGATACACAGTGGTCAATGAAAATTTTCTTGAGTAGGACTTATTTTTATTTGTCTATGTTTATATGCTTTATCGATGTTTATGAAACTTCTAGTAAATATTTTCAGAATACTGATATACAAATTTCGACCCATGAACTTGGTTACTCGGTTCTACAATTCTCTATGATTCATCTGGATTTCCATTATTTGTACTCTCTGGGTTTTTGGAGGTAAATTCCAGCACTACAAATTATTCATTATATAATCTTAGACAATTATTTCTACTGGTAAAAGAACTAGTTAGTGGGGTTGTTGTGAGATTAAACGAGTAAATACATCGAAAGGTATTTAATATATTAGTCATGCAAAAAGAAAAAAACAAACAAATGAAAAAACGCTAGCCCTGTTCTTCCATACCCTTTGCTTCCTTGTACGGTTCTTTTCAATATAGAAAGCACATTCATATTCATTATGTCAGAGTATCTTCACAAAAATTCTGTAGGTACAGAGGTTAGAAAGAATAATTTCCTTACAGATAATAACAGTAAGTCTCAGAGAGGTTAAATAATAATAAATTCAAAACTAACAAAAGCTTCTTGCTTTGTTATAATAATTATATAAGTGACAGTGTCTTTCTTTTGCTGTGTCTTCTGGCTCAGAGTCAAATCTAAAGTTTAAAATATTGGTACCATTGTTGGTCCAGAATTCCATGCAATAATAGAAAAGATATTTTCATATGGAATATTATATGTTGATAAAATACATCTAAAATTTTGTTCAGTTCTTTACAAACAGTTAAGTAATGCAAATATGCACCTAGCAATAACCCTGTGAGAAAAAGATTATTACTATCCCCTCATCCCCTTTTTATAGAAGAATAAATTATATCTCCTGAGAGGATAAATAGCTTGCAAAAGGTTACATAGCTCTTAAAAGGCAAAGTAAGGATTCAAATCCAAGTAATCTCATTCCAGATTCTGCGCTTTTAATCTCTTTCCTAACAGTGCACCTGTTATGATATTTAAAGAAAAACACAGTTCCTATTCTATAGATTCCTTTAAGAAACAGTGTGACTTAGAAGTCTAAAGCTGCTTGGAGTTATCAGCTGCCAACTGTTTTGTTCTGTTGGTGGGTGATTTCTACTGGCGGAGGCATAAGAACATAACAGTAGTGAATTAGCTAGCTCCTCTCATACAATAATAATCTTCGCCATCATATCTATGATTATACATGGAGTACTTACTTTATAATAGGTGCATTTCCAAGCAGTTTACAAGTAGTCATTCATTTGATTCTCACAACGTATGAAGTACATATTCTTATTTTTCTATTTAAGAGGTTAAGAAATGAAGACACAGAATCATAAGAAACTGGCCTAAATTTATACAGTGATTAAATCGTGGAACTAGAACATAGGTCCTATATTTGATTTATCCATCTAGCTATCAAAGAGAACAGAAAGAAAAACCCAAGAGACTTTTATTCTTACGGCTGGAGTAAGAACCAATGTTAGACAGAGTCTTAGACAGTCTAAAAATATTACAACAATGAAAGGCTGCACACAAAGTTCACACCGTTTGATCGTGAATCCTGCACTCTTAACCATTACATTACATTTCAGGACCAATTTATGGAAAGCCTTCCCAAGGCCAGAAATAGCTGCATTTCCCTTTTCCCCTTACACAGCAAAAAACGGTTACCAAAACAAACAAAAGTGGTGGTCGGTCCTCAAAGGGGGTGGAGGGTGGGAAGGTGTGCTAAAATAACATGAAAGTACTTATTTAAGAATGGACATATTCACTGAAGTAAACATATGGGAATGGGTAACATGGAGGTAGCAGGAAAAGAGTAGAAAAAAAAAAAAAGTCTATGCAATTTGAAAAATGCCCCTTAGCTAACTATGACGTGGTAACTGTTGAGTTGAAGTCTACCAACCCAAATTCTTAAGGTGGTTCAAATCAGTGATCCAAGACAAGCACAAGCTTCTGTCTTACAGAGGGAGGCAGTAGGCAGCAGCAACTAAGAACACGACCTCTGTAGTCAGACTGCGTGGGTGGAATTCTAGTCCTCACACTTGCTGCATTTCCTTGGGTCAGCGGCTGAATCCTTACTGCCATCAGTTTGCTACCTCATAGGATTATTGCGATCATTAAATGAGATAGCGCGTGTAAAAAACCTTTGCCTGATACTTCAATGAATAACATTATTATTATAGTTACTTAATCTGTCCAATTTAAGGTACACAGAAAATGTATGTAAGAGGAACTATAACAGTTCATTTGCTTTCTGTGTCTTTCTTTAACTGAAACTAGCATAAAGATAGTAGGGAAAACAGAAACCCGGAAATTAGTTCAGGATTTACAAATATCTACCACGAATGTTCCATGTAGGTAGGTCCGTCCATCTGCAGGTGCTATTAGTTATTTGACATCCCACTCTGCTAATCTACCCTTTTCATTTTCTCTTATTTCCCCATTGTTATGCTTTATCATAATTCTTTCCCCCTCCACGATATGCTTCTTTCCCCTGGACTTACACTTGCCTTTTCTTCACCTTTCCTTTTTTTTTTTAAGACTTTACTTCTTTTAGTTTTAGGTTCACAGAAAAATTGAGAGGATGGTATAGAGATTTTTCCATATCCTGTCTGTCCTCTAAAATGTACAGCCTTCCCCATTATCATCTCCCACCAGAGTGGCATATTTATTACAACTGATGAACCTACGCTGATGCATCCTAATACCTTTCCTTAAAAATATATTTGATGTGATATAAACTGGCACAATATGTTAGACATTCAGGGTTGTGTTCTCATCTTCATGCTTACTGAACTAAACAGAGAAAAAGGTAGGTAAATAAATCTGTCTCTCACTCCAGGTCATATGTAATTAACCTACCATTCCTTTCCAATATGCTAAGTTGCAGGAAATGTAGAATTATTTATTTGAGTAAATAATTTTACTGAAATTTGCATTAATTAGTACACAAACTATTTCTCAATAAATATATATACTTCCTCAGAAATATTTTGGCTGCCTTCTTTCATAGGCAAACCTGTGTTCTGTCCCTAACAAAATGTACAATATTTTTAAAACGTTTTCTTCCAGCCACGATTACTTGGACAACACACTTCCTTTAGTTTTTGTGACAAGAGTACATCATAACAACCTTTCCTATTGTCACTGTGAGTGGTTTCACATGCTAGCATAAATTTCATCTAAGTTAAGAATTATCCATAGGAAGCTAAGCAGGATTGGGCCTGTTTAGTACTTGGATGGGAGATCACCTAGAAATATCAGGTGCTGTAGGCGTTGGGGGCGGGGAGTGGGGAAAAAAAAAAAAGAATTATCCATAGGAAACTGTAATTAAACACATTGTTAACTTTTTGTTATTGGTTAACAATCACTGAAACAGCTTTTCTTTCCAGAAAAACTGTATTTGCAAAATTTTTCCCAAATTATTCAGGAACAACTAGTCAGGTTTTAGAGCTTCTTTTTCTGCTTATTGATCTTATGCAAGTTACTTAATCTTTCTGTGCTAGATTTTACTCACCTATAAAATGGGAACAACGATAATCTGTCTCATAAGGTTTTTATGAGAATAAAAGTAAATAAAACACATAAAGCACTAACTGGCACCTAGTGAACTTGATAAATGCTAGCTGTTACAGGTGTATAACCACGGTATATATCAGAGTAGAAGTCTTTTCTTCATTTTCCCATTCTTATTGGCTATAATGAAAATAGCTGTGGCGAATAAAATGAACGGTGAACCCTGGAAGTTAGTATGTCTAGAGGAACATCTGTTAAAAAGATCTTCATTATTATGTATTTCCAGGGGAACAAGAACATAAGGCAAGACAGAAGCTTCTAAAGAGTCTGTTTGGCTTAAGCAAATAAATAACATGGCCTAGAACAGAAAATAAGATTTTCAATTAGAAACTAATGAACAGTGCATTGTTTTTGGTTCACACCAAATGTTAATATATTTTAACTTCCAAGTTTTATTGGATTTTGAAGTCAGAGTAGATCATCTATGTAGCTAAGTGCATTTTTCTTTTAACTCTACAAAACTCTGTATCTAGAGAGGAAATCTGTTGATTTAAAAGCATTCGTTAATATTAAATCATTAAATAAATGATTAACTTCAAACGGCAATTTTAGATTTACAGATGTTACATTTCACAGTATCGCTGTGTTTATATTAAAGGACGTTCACATTTCAGGTCTTTTCTCTCCCTTCTCATTTGGGCAACAGTTTTGATACTTATTTTATAAAAATAATGTCAAGGAGCAGTACCTGGAACCCTATTTTTATATATTCGTATTATTTCAAATTTTGTCCTATAATTTTGAAACCCACGATACATTCCTGAACAAATGATACAGGTGCAATTCAAAGTGCCACGTTCAACTCAGTTCAACTCAATAAATATTTGTCGAATGCTAACTGTGTGTAAAACTTCATTCTAGGAGATAGGTAGGTTACAAAATAAGTAAGTAGTGGGGAGGGATCACAAAGAAATGGACACACACTGTCACCGAGGTTTGAGCAGAGAAATGTATTATACTTGGTGAGATGGTCAAGAAATATTTTATGAAGCAGTTGTATTTATCTTGAATTATAAAGAGTGAGTTGAATTTTGATGAACAGAGATAATCTAGGTCATTTTAGGCAAAGTTAACAACATATGCCAAATCACAATCTCATTTTTAGGAAAATGAGACCTCTGGTGTGATTGGAATAATACAAGTATGATGAGTTAAGGTCACATTTTAAAGGCCTTGCATTCTAGGCTGAATAATTTAGACTTTCAAAGATCTCTTCTGGAGAAGTCTGTTAATAGCAAGTAAATAATTAGGTATTTAGAAAAAGTTCACCACAGGACTGAGCTCCTTGACTACTGGGACTATGTCTTATTTATCTTTGTATTTCCAGCACTTAGCTGGCACACAATAGATCAATGAATGAGTGATTAAGTGAAATAGAATAACGAAGGAAAAAGAGAGTACATGACTCAAGAATAGTCCAGGCTTTTTACTCCCTATATTGACTTAAGGATCTGGGCTGTCAAAATATCAACTGATATACCAGTCTTTTTTCATACCTGATCTTCTCTGCTGTGGCCAGTGACATTTATCACTGCTGCTCACAGCCTATTCTTCAGGGTTAATCACTTGGTCCTAAGTAACTGCAAGGGGTCTAAGAAATGTGGGAGAACACACTGAATATTTGGTGAGCATTACTGTCTCTGTCACAGTGCACCATTCAGATCACTTAATATCTCTTTGCTTTCTTCGTCGCACACGTCTGGAATCTGGGCTGGGGTGATGTGGAGGCTGGGCCCTGCTGGGTGTGTTAACTGGAATGTCCACATGTGATCTCTTCGCATGGCCCAGACTGCTCACAACATGGCAGCTCCCCAAAGGAAGCATTCTGGGAAGAAGCATCCAGATAGCATGGGTTCCAAGAACCAGGACCCCAAAGAAGCTGCAAGGCTTTTTCTGACCCAGCTTTGAAAGGCACACATATCACTTCTGTTGTAGTCTAATTGTTATAAGTGAGTGGCTAAGGTACTTCATCTTCAAGGGGAGAATAGATTCCACTGTTGATAAGGAAGCAACAAAGTCACACTGCAGAAGAGCATGTGGGATAAGAGATATTGTGGCCACCATTTGAAAACAAAGTCTGTCACAGATGTTGATATTGGTTATATTCATTTGGTTTACTTTTACCTTAGCTAGTATTTGGTTGCATATAGTTCTTGATCTTCACTATACTTGACTTAAAACTCACCGGAGAGAGTGAGGTAGAAAAGGATAAAGGAGACAAATATATGTTGACTGAAGGAGATTTGACTTTGGGTGGTGAACACACAATGCAATATACAGATGATGTATTATAGAATTGTACACTTGAGACCTATATAATTTTATTAACTAATGTCACCTCAATAAATTTAATAAAAAAATACACACACACAAAATCACTGGTACAAATGAATGGCCTCTCCTACCATTCCATCACCTCCGTTACTGTTTCTTAGAGAATGCTGCTGCCACTGAGACTCCCACGCCTATCTGGTCTCGCAGTCAGAGACCTCTGCATGCCAGCTGTTACTGTAGCTGCTTCTGCTTCTAAGGCTCCCAAGACGTGGACGGGGCCAACAGTGTTCCAGCTCCCACTCTTTCTTCCATAAGGAGAGAAATGTCATACACATTTCAATTTGAATCTTGGCATACATTTTTCCAGGAGTTGTTAGATTCTACTGAGCCATTAACACTATAATTTTTAATTTAATAAAAATTATTTAAAGATGTTCATATAAACATAACTCTCTTTATAAATACCTAAGGAAAATTAATTACAAATTTTCAAACTAAGTTATACATAAACACTTAGAATCTTGTGTATACTTCTATCATCCACTAGAATAAAACTTCTCTGAGAGCAGGAAATTTGTCTATTGCTCATTGCATATTTCTAGGACCTAGCTCAAAGCATGGTATACAGTTGGCCTCGAAAACGTGTTGAATGAATGAATTACTGCCATTATTACAATTATTGCTTAGAACAATACTGTCTTATGTTTGTGTTTTAGTAATTAAAATTATAAAATATTCAGATGTGATCACATAACGATAAATATGCAAGAGAAGGGAACAAAACTTAATCCCTAGGTCACCGTAAGATAAAGGCAAGGGAATCTGAAGTGGAAGTGAGAAAGATGAAAACAGGGAATAAGGTAGCTGACATTAGATCAAAAAACAGCTCATTCCACAAATGGAAAAAACTTCTGTCACAAAAAGCTTTCTGTATCTAGAACCAAAAGCTAAGATCTAAGTTGGGAGTAGAGACATAGAGAGGCATGAGATACATGATGTTTCCTATTGTGAGCTATGCATCCCTTAGTTTTAAGTGTCTTGGTTTTAAGTGCCTGGTGTTGAGTGCTTGATTTAATTAGCTACATGCAAATTAGGAAAGCAATACCTCACTATTCTAAGTTTTCATCATTGAATCAAGCCTGTCTTGGGCCCATTGTTAATAGTACTGTCATCGTTGGCTCATCCGTCTTTCTCTGTAGAAGACCTAAGCCCCTTTCGTGCAGAAATTGTATTTAATTTTGTTTCCAGACATTACTCAACGACTGGCATAGAATCAGATCTTCAAAAGTACTGGTTGAATGATAAAAGCAATGTGAACATACATATATATCCTTATACAGACACGAAGCCTTACAATACAACAAGTTTTGTAAGGATAGGAATTTATTATATCTAATTTAATGTTTATATACATAAAAGAGAATAAAAAATAAGTCGACCATCAAGTTAGTGAGTTATTTTAATTTCACCTTTTTATTTAAAGGTGAGCATTACATCACTCAAGTTTGAAACTACTGTCTCACGTAAGTATTCTAAGCTCTGACTTCATCAGTACCATCCCAAATACCTGCTGGGCCTCTCCACTGGGACACCCCATAATGCTTCAATATCCAACTGCTTTCCTCACCACTAGGAAACAAGTTAACACAAACTTCTGGGGCACCTCTTAGGGAATAAGAAGACTATTCATTGTTTTTTCAAAATTAGTAAAATAAAATATTAACTGGGTTGGAAATGAGACTAAAGTGAGAAGTGTCAGGATCTGTCAAGGAACTAAGTTGCTGAAACAAGGTGTAATGGGGGCGGGGAGGAGGAAGAAACAACAAAGCATCATAAACTGAACAAATACAACCACTTAATTTAATATGAATACAAAATTTATTTTACTTTATTTTTTTTATTATTTTTAGGCGAGGCAACCCTTGGTTGACCTCACAGATTGCAAGGACCTTGTCAGCTTTCAATCCTTTATTTTTTATTTTTTACGCCTAAAGCATCTGGTCTTCTTTGGTAGTCTCCTATCGAAGTACTAACCAAGCCCAACCCTGTTTAGCTTCCGAGATCAGACAGGGTGGGGCTCGTTCAGGGTGGCATGGTCGGAGATTGAAGACACAATTTTAATGTGTAAATATTCAGAAAGAGATTTCTTTTTCTCTTTTCTATCTTCCTCTTTTTTTTCAAATGAGGTAGGAACATTGGATAAAAAATAATTTAATAAATACAAAAGATGGCCAATATAACTAATTCAAAAAGTTGGAGATACTAACAACAGATGAATACACTTTATTTTTAATAACCAGTGTCTTACATAAAATACATGTTTTCTACAACAGGAAAAATTATTGCTTTGAAAATCTAAGACGCTTATATTCTTAACTTCTCAATGCTTAGTTAAATTTGCTTAAATTAATACTATTTGTTGATTTGGGTTATTTTTATCCTCTTAATCATTTTCTTTGTGCCAGTATAATAAATATGTTCCACTTTTTTATATACTATTTTCTAAAATGCTGTTATTTAAGATTCAATATATGAGATTGCAAATATAGAATTAATGGGAGATACTTCCGTAAGTAATTCCTAAAATAAGTGTGTTCTTTCCAAAAGAACATAACAGGTTGGGAAGAGAATGGGTTTTTAGAGTCAACCTTAAGTGAAATTTCAGCTCTGCAACTTTCTTCTCATATGATCTGGGGCACATCACTTATCCACTGCACCTCCTTCTTATCTCTAAAATGAGGATTTCAACATTTACCATGTTTCACGTTATTGTTTGGATTAGGTGATAATTCCTGGTTGTGGCACTCATATATGGTAGTAGTTCCTATTATGGAAAGCATAACATATTACATATTATTATATCGTTTTTAGATCTCTCAATTATTGCCTTGTTTAGAAGTTGTGACCACTAAAATACCATTTAAAAATTGTATTTAAAGTGACTATTATGTAAACAAATAGTTGCATTGTATTTTTTTATAAATCTGTATGTAAAACTTATTGCGCCATCTTGTTCTCTCCACTTATGGCCAGCCTCAGCACAATATAATATCCAAAAACACCTCCAAGTATCCAAAAATCAAACTCAAAAGTCTTGAAATACAAAGTTTCAGTGATTGTTTCTTTTGAATTGAACAGAGGGTTACATTACTTACAAACTTCATAAATAATCTTCCAAAGTACCACTTCCTTTGGAAGCTGCCACATGCAATTACCAAGTTTCTCATCTTTTCCTTTACCCAATATCCAGAACAGGAAAATAATGAATCTCTTTTAGGTAACTCAGGAAAGAAGAGTATAGATACTTTCTTTGATACATGTCTCTCCTCAGCTAGACCAGAAGAATCCTATAGACAAGAACCATCTTTGTAACTCAATCAAAATGTGTTGCACAATAAATAGCTGTTAAAATAATGCAAATATTTTTTTCTTTTGCTTATACAGGACTCAGCTAATTGGCAATTGTTTTATATTATGGGCATCTATTATGTCCATTAATTTTTTTCTTTTATTTTGCCTTTTATCTGGAACCATTAGCATCTCTACCATGACAAGTAAAGATAAAAAGAAGAAATAACTGGAATCTGTTAATTTTGTCATTTATTAATAATTCTTGAGAAATATTTGATAGATTTCTTGGAACCTTTTGGACAAAAATAAGCCTTGTAAATCATCATCTCTTGGACACCACTAATGTACCCTCTAGTTTGGATCAGGAATTAAGAAACTATCACTCTGCCAAATATAGCCTGTGCTTTACCATCACACAGTTCTGAGAGTTGCTGTCCCAATCTAAGAATTGGCTAGAAATCATCATTGTCTCTCTCCCTAAGCATGAAATCAGCATCTTCTGCAGTACCGTAACCTCGCTTCTACAAAATGCTTATGAAAAACCAGTATAATCTTTACTTAACATCTTCAGAACAGTAAAGGCAGAATTAATTCTAATCGAAATTAACAATAGCAATGCTTTTTACTTGCATGATGTTGTCAGTAACCAAGGTGCTTTTGCACTAATTCTCATATTTGATTTTTACAATAATCACAGAGTTAGCTAACAAAGAAACTGTAAGTCACAAAGGTAAAAGGACACCTCAGGATCATACAGAAAGTAAATGTCAGAGCCAGGGCTCTGCCTTCTATTCCAATGTTCATTTGACTATGTCATATTGCTTCACTCAAGAAACACATGGGGAAGTTGTAGTATAAAGATACAATGAAATGTTATTCGGCCATGAAAAAGAGCAGGAAATTCTAACATTTGAGACAACGTGGATGGACACTGAAAGCATTTCCCTAAGTGAAATAACTCAGAGAAAGACAAATACTGTATAATCTCACTTATATGTAAAAAGGAAGGAAGGGAAGGAGAAAGAAAAGAAAAGAGAAGGAAAGAAAAGACAAAAAGAAAAAGAAAAAGAAAAAGAACCCCACAGAACTCAATAGAAAAAGGTGAGATTTGTGGTTATCAGAGGCAGGAGTGGGAGGACGGGCTACCGGAGGAAGATGGTCAAACTTCCAGTTATAAGATAAATAAGTACTAGAAATATAATATACACACTATGTATGATACACAAGAAAGGTGTTAAGAGAGTTGATCCTAAGACTTCTCAACACAAGGGAATTTTGTTTCCTTTTCTTTCTATTGTATCTATATGAAATGATGGATAGTAAAAACCTACTGTGGTAATCATTTCACAAGGTATGCAAATCAAACCATTAAGCTGTATACCTTCAACTTATACAGTGATGAATTCAACATTTCTCAATAAAACTGGAAAAAATGATACAAAAAGGAACTCTCTCCCTCTCCATCTTAAAAAACATATCTTTTATAGTGAAAACAAGTCTTTAATCTCCAATCGAGGTGAGAAACAGAAAAGTATTAAGCATTACATGCTTCAAGAAGGATATATATGGCACCCACAAAATGGGATGGTTTTAAAGAGACTACTTGCTTAGTAGTTAAGACAACAATTTGTTTTCCCTAGTTAGGATGGTGTTAAAGTCTCTGGGAATGGAGATATTACTCATACAAAGTACTATTAAATTTCCAAAATCTAATATATTGTGAAACATTATGGAATATTTCATATAGAAACATAAAAAAATACAACTTAAAATATTAAATAATGGCAAAGAAACTCACTGCCTTCTCTTTTTTTTTTTTCACTGTAGGAAAATTTAAATAAAATAAATGAACAACAAGGATTGAAATTACGTATGCTCAATGATTGGAGCAAATATATTTCCATTTTCTTTCAATAGCAAGACTGATAGCAAACACATCAAATTTATTATATGATGTTCACAATTTTAAGCACTTTACACATATTCTTTTAATCCTCATAACAACTCTGTGAGGTAGTACTCCCATTTAGATGGGTATTATTCCCATTTTTAAGAATGAAGAAACTGAGGTAGTGAGGAGAGAAAGTTATGTGCACAAAGTTAAAAGCAAGTAAGAGGCAGAGCTGAAACTAAAAACCCAGCATGACCCAGCAATCCCTCTTCTGGGTATCTACCCCCAAAAATGTGAAAACATTTATCTGTAAAGATACATGTGCCCCGATGTTCACTGCAGCACTATTCACGGCGGCCAACATGGAAACAACCGAAGTGTCCTTCAGTAGATGATTGGATAAAGATTTTCTACACACATACAATGGAATACCAGTCATAACAAAAGATGAAATACTGCCATTCACGACAACATGGATGGATCATGAGATTATCATGCTAAGTGAAATAAGTCAGACAGAAAAAAGTTGAGAACATGATTTCACTCATCAAACTGAAAGCAACAAATGAACAAGACAAACAAACAGAGGCTCACAGACAGACAACAGTTTAGTGGTTACCAGAGGGAAAGGCAGGCGGGAGGGATAAAGGGGGTCAAATATGAGGTGATGAAAAAAAACTTAATTTCGGGTGGTGAACACACAATGCAATATATACATCTGATGTATACTTGAAATCTATATAATTTTGATAACCAATGTCACCCCAATAAATTAAAAAAAAAAAAACAGTCTGTCTGGTTTCAGTGTCTGAGCACTTTACCACTATGCTAATATCATCCCTCTCAAACTAATCTTTTTTTTTTTTTTTGCACATATCACATATGAAAACTTCCAGGAGTATAAAACATTTCTAAATCAAAGAAAAAGGAAAGGACAAGTTATGAAATTGGAGAACTGTTAAAAATATATCTAAGTAATAACACTTCTTGTTCTCACTTTTTATATCCAACAGAGAATTCCAGTTTGAAAACATAACAATGTATATATGAAGTTCAGAACATAATTATATGTGGGAATTAAATACTTGAAATTTTACCAAAGCTTTAGGAGAGCATTTAATCAAAATCTCCCTGGTAGAATATCAATTTTACATGGTATATCGCAGAGCTATTTTTGTACTCCAGTGAATACATAGCTGATTTATTGCTTGGTAGAATGTCTCTGGCCTATTGCTACGAAGTAATGCTTTGCTGGAAAGCTTTTGCACTTGTGTTATGTCAATAAAAAAGTCACTGTAGTTCACAAAGAAGAGATTTTCTCATGAATGAAAATGATGGGAATATGTCAAGAACACAATGAACCTGAACATAGAATGTCAGTTACAAAACTGACACATGTTGGAAAGTTAGCATTTGCTTATGATAAGTCATACAAATTTCTTACAGCTGCAATAAAATAACATAGTGATGTAATTTCAATAAATATGACCATTCTAATATTTCTGTATCTAATACACTCCTATTCTAGTGTCTATCTGCTACATTTCCATTTATAAACATCATATATTCTTCAGACAACTATTACATTCTACCAGTAATATAAATAAGAAACAAAAATTCAGACTTTCAACCTTTCAATGATGTAACATAAATATTGTTAGATTAGTAGAAATGCTCCTTAAATCTAGTCTCAGAGTAGTATTTCACTTTAATTAAAGTTGCCAAAGACTTTCTTTTTTTGGTAGATGGTCAATCTAGATAAGTGTCGTCCAAAACAACTTTCTGTAATGATAGAAATGTTCTATATTTCTGTTCAATGTGCTGTTCAATACAATAGCTACTAAGAACACGTGGCTATTGAGCACTTGACATGAGGCTACCGTGATTAAGGAACAGGATTTTCAACTGTATTTAATTTTGATTAAAAATTAAATAGCCATATGTGACTAGTGGTTACCATATTGAACAACTCACATCTATTTATCTTTTCGGGGGGGAAAAAAAACATGAGGCAGAACTATATAGCAGTGAAACTGGTTTCTTTATGTGTTTTGCCAATAATATTTGACAGTAGCTCCAAATAATAAATTTGTTATATTTTAATTGCAGAATTATAGAGTTATAGAATTGTGGAAATATAGCTGTCCAAAGCAACTAACCCAACTAACAATAAACCAGGGTGATGGGAGTTAAGGAAACCATACAATCAAAATACACACTAAAAACAAATAAACAAACAAAAAACCAACTAGGCAAAGTATGTTACAAAATAAAGTGAATATAAACAAACTTTATCAATTAATCACAACATCCAGTCTGTAGAGAATGTAGGTCAGTGCTTTCTAAACATTGAATGTGCTTTAGAACCTTTTAGAAGTTTCTTTTAAAATTATTCATCTCCAGATCAGAATGTCTGAAGGTGAGGCTTAAGAATCTATATTTTTGTCAGTGAGACTGTAAAGACAAATACTGTATAAACTCTCTCATATGTGGAATTTAAAAAAAAAAAGTCGGACTTACAGAAGCAGAGAGTAGAATGATGGTTGCCAGGGGCTGGGGTATGGGGGAAATGGAAAGATGCTAGTCAAAGGGTGCAAACTTTCAGTTATGAGGTGAATAAGTTCTGGGGATCTTATAATATACAGCACGGTGACTATAGTTAATAATTCTGTACTGTTTACTTGAATTTGCTAAGAGAGTAGATCTTAAGTACTCTCACCACAAAAAATAAGGTAACTATGTGAAGTGATAGACATGTAATTAACTTGATTGTGCTAATCATCCCACAATATATACATCTATTAAAGCCATCACATTGAATATTTTAAATATATACAATTTATTTGTTAAATAATTAACCTCAATAAAGCTAGGGGTGGGGAGAGAAACTATTCAGAGCAAATAAACCAGAGAGAATATATTCCTTGAGGGTCTACCCTCATGATCTAAGAACTTCTCAAAGGCCTTACCCTCATAATATCATCACATTAGGCATTAGGTATTAAGAATTTTGGGGAGATACAAATATTCGGTCTATAGCAGTGGAAACTGCCCAGTGCATTGTAGGATATTTAACACGATCTCTGGCTTCTATTCACTAGATGCCAGTACTATCAAGGTGTGACAACCAAAACTGTAACTTGACATGACCAAACATCCCCTAGGGGTAAAAACTGCACCCTGACCCCCATTCAGAACCATTTCTGTAAGGGAAGATATTACATATAATACCCAAAGTACAGACACTTATTTTTCAAAAAATATTACTGATTTCACATTGGCAGTGTACCAGGAGGTAAATTACTGTTATATACAAAAATTTTATTGCCTTACGAGTTCCTCAAAAAGTATCTGATATCCACAGAATAGCTAAATATAAAATAATATTGGACTCATTATTCCCCATTAAAATATTATAGTGAGAAATGAAAATGTTGAATCTCAAAATTTAGTTATGTGTATTGAAGTTTCATTTATTCATTTAAAATTATAAATATATTTCATACATTTAAAGTTTTAAAAATTAAAGTATAAAATGAACTCATCTTTTTCTCCCAACATAACAATATTAAGAGTTTTTTTAATATTTTCCCCCAAATACTGGTGCACATAAACACAAAAGTGTGTTTGTATTTTTTTTAAAGCCAAAAGAGTACTGGCTGAAGGTAAAAAGACAGAGTTCTAGTCTTGGTTAATTATTAACTGGCTGGGTGCTCATGGGTAGATCACTTATTTTCTCTGTGCCTCAGTTTCCTCTAAGAAAATTAGGAGTTTTTACTAGGAGATCTTTAAGTATCGTCATAGTTTTAATAATATATGACTCTGCAATATATTCCTAATAGAAATGTCTCAACTCCTCTCCTGTCTCTCAATGCCCATCACAGTCTTTAGCTTCTTGACAACTTTTATTTTAATGCTGGCCAACACACTCACACACACACACACACACACACACACACACACACACACACACACACACACACACACACACAATGCTGCTTCTATAGCTGCATTCTCTGTATTAATGAGAAACCATTAGATGCTTTCCCATCTGGTCTTCAGATTTGGAAGCCAAATGACCATGTACATATAACAACATTTTGTAGATAATTTTCCCAAGCTGAACCAGTTTAGCTGTGGCTTTAAAATTAAGTAAACAAAAACTCAGAATTTAGTACATAACAACCTAGATTTTTAAATACAGAAACACTTAAGAAGTGGAGTAGCCTGACATAGAGCAAGGTAACCTTGGTCTGACAGACTTCACCAATGGATACAATTATACTGAGGTACAGAGGTAACCGAAAACACTTACAGATCATTTGGATGCTAATTCTCAGAGTGGAAGGGAGAAAAATATCAGATGTTTTTTCTACATCTAAAAATAAACCTTGAAACATGAAGAGAACAAAATTTTATCTCAAATTGTTCATATAACTGTCATATTGGAAAGTGATTGTAAACTCTGAAGATAAAAATAGACTGACTTAAAAAATGCACAACTATTTTATGTCTTTTTTACTGCAAAACATTAAGTTGTTTCAAAGTTGTATACTTATTTATACGCGGTGACAAGACATAAAAAGTTAATAAGCAAAATAATGAGTCACTATCTTGAACAAAAATGTTTTCTTTCCAAATATGTATTACTCATAGAAAATTAGAAATAGAAATTATCAAAAACCTACATATTATCATCATAAATTATAATTATTCATATCTAACATCTAATAGCTCAGTAAGAAAAATAACATTTAGGGTTTAAATTGGTACGATGATTCACTGCCTTTCTTTGCCATGCCTTGCACTGGTGAAGCTGTTTCTGTTCCTTAAAGGCAGTTAGTTCCAGGACACTGGTGCCATGGAGACCACTGCATTTTACCGACTATGAGGCTTGCTACAGAGTAGTACAGGGAGTTAGCCAGTGCTGTGGTAATTACTTGCCACAGAAGGTGTCAAGTACTTAAGTCATCCCTTCAGTGGGGAACATTGGTAAAGGGCCCAGGAAGGTAGCTCAAGGAGAACAGAAACCAGGGAAGGATGCTATGGGAAGAAGGCTGACTTTAGATGGGAATATTGCATGGTAGAGCAGGTTCTCCAGAATGAAACTCAGGTAAGGAGGATGTTGTGGGGAAATGGTTTGGGCCAAGCAGAGATCTAACAATTAGTCAAGGCAGGTGTCAGGATTCCAAATCAACTGCCTTGACTACATCAGAGTAATATATGGGGTCACTGAGCTAAAAGTACGTTCAGAACCAGAAAATGCATAGTCCTATCTAGTTTTAGAGAGATCTTAATTCTAAAGCAGATGGATCTCAGCAAGTCAATTTTGTACCCAAATCAATTTAAATATTTTGCATTCATTAATGCTTAGTTCTCATCTCCTCCAAAAAACTCTCTGAATGATATATGCCATTGAATTCCTCTTTTAAAACTCCTGTAGGATTTACTATCTCTGATGGAGATATTTTTTGCATATTATACCATTAAATGATAATATATAGCATATAATTTGTACTATACCATTCACTAACTATTTTATTTATATGTGTTACTCTTTTATAGCTAGACTCACTATTCCTTGAGAGTAGATTGCTTGTTATACATTTTGAAATTCATAATGATGAGGGCTGTTCCAGGCTCAATAATAGGCACTACATAAATATCCTTTTAATGAATTTATAAATATAAATGAATATAGCCAATTATATTATCCATGTATAAATATTATACTGAAAGTATTAAGTCAAATGTTATAAACTGTCAAGATTAACACACACACAACCCACACACACAGTGGTCAGGAGCGTTGGCTTCCAAGTCAGACTAATTCAGATCTGAACCCTCGTTTTGTCTAGTTACTAGCTTAGGGTCCTATCAAGTTACCTAAATTCTGAAACTCAGTTTACTCATTGGTAAAATGAGAATAATAGCTCATAGGAATGTCGTGTAGATGAAGTGAGATAATATGCATAAAGCATTTGGTACAGGCCCTGACATATACTAACGATGCACCAAAGAGACAATCAGTTCTAAAATTACATTAAATTTTAATTTGTTAGAATAAAAATTTGAATCACTTTTCAGAAGAGATAACAGTATATATTTTTTCACTTAACAGCTTCCATGTTTAACATTATTATTTTAAATATTACAAATAAATCTAATTTTCATCAGCTATCAAGGATCTATCAATTGTTTTCTTTTTACCTTAAATAAGAAGATTTTCAGTAAAATTATTTTTTTCTTATTTGGAGCATCATTTTCTATCATACAATAAAATCAATTTACTGTCAAGTCGATAATTCTATCATTGGGATGATCAGGTAGTTGGAATTCATGTTCCATCATTTAAAAATAACTACATTTGTTGTTTTGAAATTCTTTAATGAGTGACAGCATTTAATTCATAAGTCAGGTGGTATTCCAAAACAGGTATTTTACCAAAAATCCTCAAAATATAAAGTATTTTAAATTTATTTATTTAAATTAGTTTCGAGTATACAGTACATTGATTAGACATCTATATAGTTCATAAAACAATCCCCCTGATTGCTCCCTTCCTCCTCTGGCCAAGAATATGAAATTATTTAATATACTTCAGAAAGAAAGCATCACAATAGGCTGCATTTGACTGATCAAAGTGTACACATCTTACTCTCACCAAAATAACACCCCCGTACCAATATCATTAGGTAAAATTTCATTTTAATTGAGTTCTCATAGTGAAGCTCCATGGACTAAATCTGGATTTATTATTATAGAATCTAGATTACTTCTGATCATTTATTAAATTTGAAATTTTAGCATGACAGAAAACCATGTGGCTGGTATATAGCTTAATCTAATGTGAACAGACTTGAGTCTGTTGAAGTATAATCAATCAATACAAAAAACCAGGTGAGACACACCGCCAAAAAATCAAAGTTGTCTGCGCATAATCATTTTACTCTTTCTAATGAAACACACATAGTGAGGAAGTTTTTGTCACATATCTTACTTATATTACTGTAGAAGTAATGTAGGTTCTTCAATTTGTATTTTATTAAATTTAACCATATGGGTTTAACTAATTTGTCACATTCATCACTTTTTTCATTTAATGCAGATGAGGACACTAAAATTATACACTTAATAGTAATTCAAAACTATCAAAAACTGTTATTTTATGTCCAAGATAGATAATTTAAAAATGTTTCTATAGATAAAATATATAAGGAAAATATGTTTGCCAATTTTTGAAGGTGATGAAAATATTGAAATGAAATATTCATATTTCATTGAAAACATAATGAAAATATTGGCCCAAAATCTTGGAAGAGTTCTGAGGTAAACTAATTCTTTTAGCAGGCTATTGTTCCTTCTTTCCTTCAACTACAGTACAGAAGATATTAGTATTACCTAGGCTATGTTTTATGTGTTGAGTATACAAAGAAATGGGTGACTTCTGCCTTTTACGGCTCGGGCTAGTATGAAGAACGATATAAATTGATAATAATATTGTTCCTCTCCTACCTTCCCATAAATCTAAATCT
This sequence comes from Pteropus vampyrus, assembly GCF_000151845.1. Taxonomy (NCBI): domain Eukaryota; kingdom Metazoa; phylum Chordata; class Mammalia; order Chiroptera; family Pteropodidae; genus Pteropus; species Pteropus vampyrus. The sequence continues at coordinate 4,876,331 of NW_011888827.1, forward strand.
ACTGATTATTCTCCGTTTCCTGAACCTTTAATCCATAATTGCCTGTTTTCATTAGCATTTTAAACCTCCTTATGATACCTCAATTAATTTACACACATGCATACATACTAACATGGGTCCTTACAGACATACATACACACATACAATCCATGTCCCTGAGCCACCGCCATATCCATCAAAACTACAACTGTCTATTCAGGGATCCCCGACCCCTGGGCCACGGACTGGTACCAGTCTGTAGCCTGTTACGAACCGGGCCACACAGAAGGAGGTGAGCGGTGGGCCAGTGAGCGAAGCCACAGCTGTATTTGCAGCTGCTCCCCAGGACTAGCATCACCACCTCAGCTCCACCTCAGACCATCAGGTGTTAGATTCTCATAGGAGCACCAGGCCTCGGCTACTCACTCTCTTTACTTGCTCACATTTTATTTCTCTAATCTGGCTTCCATCCATACCCCTCTATTGAAACTGTCTTAGTCAAAGTTTCTTTGTCAACTTGTTTGTGCTTTTCTCTGAGCCCTTTTCAGTCTTTATATTGTCTCCCCAAAGCATTTTTAAAATGCCCTTTTCCTGGCATGTGATACCATGATATTCTTCTGATTTGCCTCCCTGGCTACTCTATCTTAATCTCTCCTTCACTTCGATGATCGGCTTTTATTGACTTCAACAACCATATTACCTATCCTCATCTCTCCCATAAGTTTTGCTCCGGCCCTAATGGGATTATCCTATAAATGAAAGGGGGGAGGGGGGTGAGTGAGGGAAAAGAGAGAAAGCGAAATACAAAGAGTATAAATTGAGAATAAGATGAATAACATTACTTAAAAAGTATGATATTAAAGGTATGAAATTTGTATGTATTTGGTAAGAGATGTGATAAAGGGAAATACATAATTATGTCATTATATAAATTGGGTAACATTTTGTGTTATGTCTAGGTACAGAGAAATGATATGTGTTAACCCAGAGAATTCAGGAAGCAGGTACTGTCATCACGATGCAAAGGCATAAACAGAGAAGATGAAAAAAGAAAAGAGTTTTTATTTATTTACTTTATTACACCTACAGCACCTGGTCTTGCTAGGTGGTCTCCCATCCAAGTACTAACCAGGTCCAACCCTGCTTAGATCAGACGGGATCGGGTGTGGTCAGGGTAGCATGGCTGTAGACAAAAAGAGTGTTTTTAAAGCAGAAGTTCTTAACTGGTGGAAGCGCCATCCTGCAGGGGTGCTATGGAAATGTGCTGGGTGTGTGTCAGTGTGAGAACTGTTACAATGAGTAGGAGAAATGGCTGGGCTGGTATTTAATAGGCAGAAGCTGGAGATTCTAAAGGTTCTTCAATGCACGAGATACTTCCCCTACCTAGAACTGTCCCGATTCCTGCATGACATTCCAATGTCTTACCAAGCATTCATTTGTTGCTAATTACCGAAGTCCAACACCCCACCTACGTTTTTATATAAATACTTAGTGTGTTATACACAGTTGTTACTAACAACAAATTTTTCAGGAATGCACTACCCTGTATTTTAAGAGAATACCGTTCCCTGCTTCGTCCCTAACTTTACCATGAGTCATTCAACCTTTCAGAAAATCACATCACTGTACCGTAATGCTGCTCTTATGAATGATTCACCAATACAAAAAGCCTCTATCTGTCAGCATCTGCAGCTGTCATATTGGTGGTAATTCTATGAATAGATGAAAGCATCTGAGTACTTCATTATGTCTTATAGCGCAGACATATAAAAACATTTATATTAAAATACATTGATTCTTCGTAAATTCCTTTTATGATTCTTTTACATTAGGGCATTTTGCTGCTTTATAAAATCATGTATTTATGTCAGTATATTGGTAATGTTTCATTCCATGCTGATAAAGAGAATGCTACAAAATATTGGTTATAATGGCATGAAGTTGAGAATCACTGGCTTAAAATCTTGGAAGGACAGGAGTGATACGAGCTAATAATACTGTTGGAGATCAACAAATACAGCAGAAGGTCTGGCTAATACCTACCAGTAGAGGTGCAATTCCCAGTTCCACTGGCCATGGAGACCCTGACTTATGCTAATAACACCGTAATGAGAAAAACCATGTGCAAATAAAGAATATTGAGCAGCAGCAGTACATATGGTCAGGCTCATTTTCCCACTTAGTCGATAGTCCAGAGAGGAATCTCGGGAGAGATTTTTGCAGTAGAGAAAAGATAATATTACAGGGTGAAGGACTTTAGCCGTAAATGAAAGAAAATGTATTAAGCCTAAGAGCTCAAAATGTTCTTGTTCCTTCTACTGACATGATCATTGTCAGGATAAATAAACTGAGTTTTCATTAATTCGCATTGCCTCATCATTTTAAGTTTTAAACATTAATATATGGAAAGAACTAAATTGTTTTGGATTACCAGCAATTTGCAGTGGTTTGTTGCCTTAATTGCTCTCTCTCATCTTGCTGCCACTGAAGTGAATTGGGCTTGCCCAAAAGGTGTAAAATTAAGCCTCAAAACAATAAGATGCAAATCAAAGAAAGTGTTTACAAAATTCTAAAAATTCAAAAAAGAGACAGTTATCATAGGATGAGACAGTCATCTTAGATTCTACTTTATTCCTTGAAATTTTATTCTTTAGAGCCCCTCAAACTTTTTTCATGCCAATATTAAAAACAAAAAGTAATCTGAATAATTTATTAATAAAAAATATAAAAAGAAACTTTTGGCAACATATGGCTGCCCGAAATGTTAAAGATATAATTCATGATGCACTCTTCTATAGGTTGTATAATAATGACATTTTCAACATCCCTTAACAGCTTTCAATACAATAAAATAATGAGCTTGATAACATATATCTATACTTATTATTCATGAAGTAGAGACTAAACTATGTTAAACTTCCATGTCTTATATAAAGCTATTACTCTTAGTTCTGGTTATCTATTGTAGCTTAACAAACTATATCAATATTTAATTCACAATTTTGTGAGTCAGGAATTTTGGAAGAACTTGGATAGGTGGTTCATCTCGGATTCGTGCTGTGTCAACCGGGGAAACTAAGACTGGACACGTAGAAGTGTCCAAGATGGCTTTTTCAGTCACATATCTAGTATCTTGATGATCCTTGTTGCCTTTCCCTCTCTCTCCCTCCTTCTATTCTCCTCCCTCTCTCTCTCCCTTCCCCCAACCTTCTACCCATGTGCCTTGAGTTTCTCACAGCACTTAGACCTCAGGGAAGACAGACCTCCCTACAAGGCAGCTGGCTTACCTTGAGCAAGAATTCTAAGAGACAAGAAGTGGAAACAATCTTTTAAGGCCTGGGCCTGGAAACTGGCACAGTGTCACCTCCATGATATACGGCGAGACAGACCCACCACAGAGCCCACTCTGATTCAAGGCTGAGGGGACATAATATCACTCTTCTTTGTGAGTAATGCCAAAGAATTTGTGGTCATCTTAAATTCACCACATCTTGTTTGAAGGAATAATAAAAATTATTCTATTTCCAGTCAGTAATTCTCATACTCAGCTAAACAGGAATGCAAACGTGGAAAGCACCATGCTAAGAGCTATGTAAAACACAGTCTCTTACTTCAATGATTAAAATTTTCACCTAAAAAATGACAAATGCAACTTTAAACAGTTAAACAAATAGTTTTCCAGGTAATATTTTAAACTAGCCAAGGAGAAAATGAGAATGATAGGAGTGAGAAACAGACTTAGAAATCCATAAATTTTCATTCTGTCTACGATAGCAATGCCAATCTCTTCCATGTGCAAATAACTGGAAAATATTCCCTCTTTTGACAAAATGTCAATAATAAATAGCATGGTTCAGGCTGTCTATATTGCATTCAGTTCTGAGTATAAACGCATTTTCAGAGACCAATAATGTGAGCTACTTCATTGTCTCACAGGGATAATCATATCTAATATTAGTATTTAAGATACATTATCTAACTCCAGAAATGATGCATATAAAAAGATGTCATCGTAGATACATTTAAGATTGCATTTGTGGGTGAACCTTATAATTGATTTTGTTTGATAAACACTAATGAATCAAACATTTATTGAGTGCTTATGTGCCAGGACATTGTGCTGTATTGTTTTGGAGAGATAAAGATTTAAAAAGACATCATTTTTGCAAATATGGACCTTAAGAGTGTTGGGCAGAGAGATGAGTAAACAGGCAATTCTATAAAAACAGTATGACAAGCACCATAATAGTGGTCAGTGCAGGCTGCTGTAGAAGAACATAGGAGAAATACTTAGACTGAGGGTTTAAAAAATCCAGAAAGACCCTCCAGAGGACGACAACCTGACAGCTGAAGGTAGAAAGGTACTGTTGTTATTGCCGTTAAGTAACATATAAGAGGAATTAGCAAAAACATTCTAAACATTCTAAACAGAGGGGCAAAGTGAGAAAGCATGGTGTACAACTCTGAGAGAATCTGGGGAGAATGGGGGCAGAAAAACAACTAAGAGATGGACCTGGGGGAGATAACTATGATCCCATCACTCAGCGCCTTTTATTTGATGCTGATGAATATGGATTTCGTATTGAAAGCCACAAGAGGAACAAATGCACAAAACGAATGAACATGGTACTTCAGATGAATATTTACATGTGCATAGCCACATATATAAAAGCATATCTGTAAACAGCCAGTATAATATTTTTGAACAGTCACATATCAGAGCTCAAAAATAAAAGCACGTGAAAGCTTTTAAATTTAGTGTCATAAACCCGAAGAGTTTTATTTATGAACTAAATGTGTTTTTTCAGTTGCTTGCATTATTAGATTACTTATTGATTTAGTGTTTACAGTTTTAGTGTTATAATTATTTTATGCAGTGACAAGTATAAACTATTATTTAAAATGTGACGAATACAACAGCTTCTGCTCTAGTGTTTAACTAGGAACTATATAACTATAATATTTAAATTGATAATATACTGTCCCTTTTACTAAATTGAAGGGAAATCTACATGCACTATAAACTTTTAATAATTCATCTACAGTAAGTGACAAATAATGACTTAGAAAATCAGACAAATTCAGAGAAAGTCTATCTTTTTCAAAGTAAAAGTGAGACAAATCTAATGGTTTTTAGGCTTATTAAGACATAGTGGCTTAGTCGGTTCTAACAATGTGACATTACGAACAAATATTTAAACTTTATGTGTTCTAGGTCTCTTAAAAATAAGATGTAACAGGATGGTATGCTCTCATTCTGATGCTCTGAGAATATATGAGACCCTGAGTATGCTGTTTCTTTCAGGTTTTGCCCTTTAAAAATAACAATAACATTGTATTATCCATTAACAGGAATGGTTACACACGTGTTTCCATTGTTCTCGTTCTCCTAAATATTTCCTCCATTCTGCCAGCCATGTGTCCATGTTCACTTGCACTGGCCAGGTATTTTTCACAAATTGATGGAAAAAAAAAAA
>NW_011888827.1:4881836-4890496 GCF_000151845.1 Pteropus vampyrus
AAAATCAGACAAATTCAGAGAAAGTCTATCTTTTTCAAAGTAAAAGTGAGACAAATCTAATGGTTTTTAGGCTTATTAAGACATAGTGGCTTAGTCGGTTCTAACAATGTGACATTACGAACAAATATTTAAACTTTATGTGTTCTAGGTCTCTTAAAAATAAGATGTATACAGGATGGTATGCTCTCATTCTGATGCTCTGAGAATATATGAGACCCTGAGTATGCTGTTTCTTTCAGGTTTTGCCCTTTAAAAATAACAATAGCATTGTATTATCCATTAACAGGAATGGTTACACACGTGTTTCCATTGTTCTCGTTCTCCTAAATATTTCCTCCATTCTGCCAGCCATGTGTCCATGTTCACTTGCACTGGCCAGGTATTTTTCACAAATTGATGGAAAAAAAAAAAGTATGCCATTGATGTATCAGAGACAAAACGTGCATTAGCACTTATTATTATTGATAAAATTTAATATTATTATTATTAAAGTTCGGGAATTTTCTAGGCATCTGCCTTTTAGCTCATATCACATTCAATGATTTTCTAGTAATTGAGAATTATGAATGATTTCACCACCTCAAATATATAATAAAAATACAAAATAGAAAAGCTCCAACTTTCCTTGGACTATATTAGTTAGAGGTAAAACGAACAATTTCTGGAGGGTTCTTTTGGCGAGAGAAATGCTATTTTCAAAACTATGAATATATGTAAAATTATATAAAAGGCTAAAACCACAATTTTTTTACTCAGTTAGGATTCTACTTTATAGCATAAATTTATTAAAATCTATAAAAAAAATTTGTTAACAAGATGGTCCCAGAAAAAATAAATTCTTATAGCCAATTTTATAAATCCTTTAAAGCAAAAAACAAAACAAAACAAAAAACAAAAAAAAAACTCATAACTTTCTTAATGATCACAATGTAAACAGAGTTCCACGCTAGCACATATTTCCTGCTAAAGTCATTTGGTTAATCAACTTTAAATTTCACATATAGTATTTACATACTGTTACCATACAGAAAGGCAATAAATTCAACACTAACCAACCATTGATAAATGACAAGAAAACTAGAAAAGTCAACTTCAAAGTAAATAAAACAAATCCGCCACAGGTTCCATTTCTTCTTCTTATGAATCTCAAAAGAAGCACATTTGATAATTTCTAACAAGATGCAAAGGTCCCCTTATCTAATTTTTCATAATCTGTATGACTTTCATGAATGCCTAGGTCATCTTTTCAAACACACCTTTTCTTTTAAGTCATGCTGGCTTTGGGAACATTGACCTTCTCCTTACAAACCAAGTAGTAGTCAATAGCTGAAGTAAGGGCTTGTGGTTGAGTGGTTTTCCATGGCGAGCCAAGAGAACACTTAAGTTGGCTCTCTTTCTGCCTAGAGCTCAGTACATTTATTGAAGCACATATGGATATTCTTAGACAGTACATGTTCCTGAAGGTCAGATTAAAAATGCTCGGGGTTATAAATTAGGAGACTTACTTCACTGATCCGTCCAAAACACCCACTTACTGCAGAGGGTAATTATTCAGGTGGAAATAATCAACGGTAACCAAAGGGCAGAAATGGGGACAAGTTGATAAGGAAAATACTCAAATAACACTACATGATGCACTTTCTCTTATGAAGCAGCATTCAGTGCTTTTAAAATGGGTGACTTAAGTATGCCATTTCGTTTTAATCGGCAAAAGAAAACAAACTGATAGAAAAAAAATTAAAGAGGACAAAACAAATATCCAATCTCTTTACATTCTACTTTCTTCTTTGGTTTCTTTAAAAATCTTCTTAAATCCACATGGTCAATTTCTCTATTCAAGCAAAAGTATTTATGTGTACATGTATGTACTTTCTATTGGGAGTTACTGATTTGTTTTGCCGTTGCCCATTTTACTAAGTATCAAATTGTCTCCCAGATCCAATACTTCTTTAATCATTAATAATATATATGTTAAGTATATTATATTCAAGCAGTAACTTAAAGAAAACAGTCTTCTGACCAGTAAAATTTTTTCCTATATAGATCACAATAAGCAAAGACAAGACAAACAAGCCTCCATGACGTGAACAAATAGCTTATAGACTGAACTACCGAGATGTTTGGCCAATAATGTCCAATTGCATCTGCTCCACATATACTAAGGTTTCAAAGTCTTTGAACATATTGGGAAGAAGGTCATTGAATTGATTTATTCTGCATGTGCACAGCTTAAGTACTATAATAATGAAATCACATTCACTTGGAAGGAAACTGCCCAGTGTTAAGTTGCCAATGGCCATGTTAATAAGGCTTTCTACGTAATTTGGCTGATAGAAGCTTCCAGCTCAAATGCTATTAATTTCTCTAGTAATTCTAAATCTCACAAGTGAAGAAAGGAGGAGAGATACTTTCTAAAGAAACATAGATAATTCAGGATGTCTATTGTTGTTCTTCATAACAATGGAGCTTTTCGTTCCATTCTCTAATTTACTGTCACTTTATCACTTTTATCCTCCTCTTCAAGTCTGTTTCTTTTATTGGACTATCTATTCAGCCGATAATTCATTTAGACTTCTGAAGTTCTATGCCATAAAAATTCCATTTAACTGCTTCCTAAATGGTGGTTAATCTGCACAAATTTTAAATTTGACCTTAATGGAACAGCCTATTCCTGAAGTTATTAGGACACTGCAAAACAGATCATGTCCTTAAAAGTAAAGTTGTTGTTTTTTTTAAATCATTCACAAAATGAATTTTGCTCTGAGAGAGATTTGCAAAGTGCCTCCTTTTATGATAAAATGCAGAGTCATTTTCCCATTTGAATTCTACACAGTTCGGAATCTCACTCGAGCATCACATGAGGTGTCAAAGTGCTTTGTTAACAAACTTATTTCCCAGATGTGGATAGAACAGGGACAGAAGGCTCAAACGCTCTAACACACCTAACAATTCAATTACAGTTATCTTATGGTGCCATCACATATTTTTCTTCAACAATCAAACAACCTCAGCTGGAAACCTCTAGCAATAACATAAATAAAGGACCATCTGGCTCGAATAATTAAGGAAGGCTGGAAATAAAACATTAATTGGTGCAGTATTTCAAATGACCTTCAGAGGCCTTATTATAAAATTATATCCAAACAGGTAATCGTTTATTTTATGTTGCTGTTAAATTTAACTAGGCACGAATAAATACAAATACCAAATTTTTACTCTTTTGGCGAGGACTATTGACTTAAGATAATAATGTCATTATAGTTCATTTAAATTAAAGCGACAGATAAATAAGTGAAATAAAAATAAAACTGCAGACTTTTAAAATTTATGTAACTTACATATCATAGAATTTTAATATCGAAAGGACATTTGGAGATTATAAGACCTCCTCAATTTATGAATGAGGAAACTCAAGCTCAGAGAGATGAAATGATTTTCCCAAGGTCACACAACTAGAGAATTGTAGAGACGAGAGGCAAACACAGGCCTGATTCTCATTCTCAAAATACTCTGCACCACTTATGAAAACTTATACATACATGTTCTACACAAAGTGTGCTGGTTGCTATTTTGCTACTTCACTGAATTAAAGCACAATTTTTACAAAATCTGCTAATGTACCAAACTACAGGCTCATATAAGGAGAAAATACCTAAAGTAATAAACTACCTTAAAAGAGTATGTGCCAGAGATGACTAGGTATCTGCTAATGGATAAAACTGCTCTTTCAGGGTAGTTTATTACCATTTCTTGCTAATGAAATGCTGCAGCAGATGTGGATGTGTATCGCTTCTAGGCCAGTGTGTTTAAGAAGCAGGTGTGTCTTCCCCACTGTATACTCACCATTCTGCTCATGGGGAGACTGAGGGAATGAGGGAGCCACAGACGGAAGGGCAAGGGTTCCTAACTCACTATATGGAGGAAACTTGCTTCCTGGCAGAAACGTCTAAGTAAAACTGGTCCATGAGAGACAAATAAATTTCTTTGGTGACTAAAATCAGCATTACTGCATTATTTAACTAATAAGGGTTTTAAAGCAGAACTGATAGACAGACACTAATTTTCATGCTATAGCAGCTATTATAAAATGTCAATGTATAGTTTTAAGGGAACATTGGAATAGAATAAAACTATACCTATTTCTTAAAATCAACATAACTTTAAGGCCCTTTCCATCAAGATCATTCCTTTTATATGAATCTTCCATAACTTCTGATAGTCCCTTGGCTTAAATGCATCTATAATGCAAGTTTTAAAAGTGTGAAAAAAACATACAAAAGAGGACAGAATGAGCTGAAGCATAGTATAGACCTAAGCATATGGGATCTGAAGATAGGGATCTGGTTTCGAGTACCAACTTTGCCCCGAGATGCCCAGGACACGTCTGTATTTGTCTTCACCATATTCATTCTTCAGCGTTCTACTAAACACAATTAGGTTGGTATGGTGAGAAATGAGTGTTTAAGAGCAGTTCATAACTCCCCCCTGAATCACTGCCAGAGACAAATAAAAGAAATAAAATCACCAGCTAAACATTCCGAGTACGTTTCTAATGTCTGCCATTGTCAAGTCTCCCAGCAGGCACACTATGGGTTTACATGACACGATGCAGATCTTTCCATCCTAATGTTTGCTGCAAGGACCCACTTTGGTTAAATGTCAAAATTCTTAGCAGATCTTGTGGTGCTCGTATGTACATTAAAAAGGAAAAAAAAAAAACTAGAGAGGAATATATAAGAAACTAATAATAGTGGAAACTCATTAGGAATGGGGGGGGGACTGTGTAGGATGAGAAGGGAGGAAGAAAAATTTTCACTGTATGACTTTTTAATGACTTTCCTCAAGAGGGACAGTGTATTTAAATGAAGAGAATATATTTTTCTTTCTCTCAAGAGTAAGTTATAGGTTTAAATAGAAAGTATTCTATATAGTTTCTCATTTATGTTATAAAATATCATATAAGTAAAGTGTGAATGACTTGGACACGCTGGATATATATCCTTTTGTTGCTGAACATGTAAAAACACAGGAAGCAATGAAAACTTTATTAAGTGTGCTTCAGAGTCTCTTAGAAGGATAAACTATGCAGCCTGTCCGATAGGCTTGAGTGATGAGGCAAAAATCTTGATATCTCAAATAATGTCCCTGACCACATATTCCCTAAACTCAACTGAGAAACAATAAGAATGAGCCTACTGGAACAAAGGAGGTTTCCTTAAATACTAACGCACAGAAAATTCAGGACTACTACTCACGGCTACCACTCATTGTGCCAGGTATGTTGCTCCTGAGCACCCTACACATAGTTTTCTAATTACCACAAAAACCCTGCTACATACAGGTGAGGAGAGGTATCGAGACACAGTAATAGTTAAGATTCGTTTAGTATTTACCTTGGACCAAATTTTACATTCATCCATTTTTTTAAATTCTCACAACACTGTGACATCGGTACTATCCAAGTTTCCATTTAACAGCTATCAAATCTTAAAAGTAGTAAGTGGTTGAGCAAGACTGTGACTCCAGGTCTTCCTGACTTCAAGCCTTTTTATTTACTAGATGATGAAAGTATATAGGTTTTTCAAAAAGTCCTGGATATGAAATTTTTACCTGTGTGACCTTGACCAAGTTACTTTGTCTTTTTTTAAGATTCATTTTCTTCATCCATAAAAATGACTTTAAAATGCCTACATACAATATTCTTTCAGGAATTAAATGTGAGAACGCAGTAGTGGTGTTTGGTGTAGTGGGTGGCTCATGGCTGTTCTATTAGTTAAGGTAAGGTGGACTGATGTAACAAAGGGATCCAACAAAAGATGGATTAAAGAACAAAGGAGATCATTCCTGTATCACAAAACAATCTCCTATGGTCATCGAGAACACCAGTTTCCTTCAAGTCTCGATCTTTTGCTCTTTCGAGCAATAGCTCTCAAACTTTTTGGTCTCAGGACCCCTTTTCCTTTAAAAATATTAGGACCCCAAAGAGCTTTTTCTATGGATTACTGCTATAAAAATTTACCATATTAGAAATAAAAACCGAGCACTTAAAAAAATATTTATGCATTTTTATAAAAACTATATTTATAAAACTGAAAATCTGTGCGAAGAGTGGCATTGTTTTATAAGTTTGGATATCTCTTTAATGTTTAGCTTAAGAGAGGATGACTGAATTCTCACATGTGCTTCTGCTTTCAATGCAAGGATGAAGTTCGGGTTGAAACATGTAAAGGAAATCCAGATACACATAGACATGTAACTGGAAAGAGAAGCAAGCATTTTATTTATGTATTTCACTTCTATTTTTATTAAATAGAAGACATCGGGTCAGGTTTTATTTTTGTTACTATTTTTTTTTTAATTTGGGGGGTCAGGTTTTTGAGGTATAACTTACTATAAAATTCACCATTTAAATTACAGTTTTATGGCTTTTGAGAGATACATACAACTGAGTGACAACCCCATAATCAAGAAATAGAACAGCTCCATCCCAACGAAACATTCTCTCATGGCTCTTTTTTAGCTAATCCCTCTCCTACGCTGGGCCCCTGATGACAACTGATCTATTTTTTCCCTATAATTTTGTGTTTTCCAGATATCGTATAAATGTAATCAAACAGGACCTTTTGAGTTTATTGAGTTTCATTTCTTTCACTTAGCATAACATTCGAGAAGCACCCACGCTGTTGTATTCGTAGTTCTGTTTATTCTTAGTGCTCAGGAATATTCCATCATGTGGATACGCCACACTTTGTTCATACATTCACCAGATGACAAACATTTTAATTGTTTGCCACAATACATGTTCATACATAGCTTCTGTGTACACATAAGTTCTTATTTATTTGGGGTAAACACAAAGGAATGGAATTGTTATGTCACGTGGTATGTATATGTTTAACGAAAAAAAAAAAAAACTGCCAAACTGTTTTTCCAAAATGATGACTTTGTTTTCCCAGCAGCAGTATTGTATGGGAGTTCTAGTTGTTCTGCATCCTTAGCTGGTATTTTAAGGGTTTGTTGTTGTCTTGTTTTTGTTCTTTAGTATGTGCGTGTAGTACTATTACTAGTAGTAATAGTGGCGGTAGTAGTAGTGGTAGTAGTAAAATAGTGACATTACTGCTGGGAGTGGGGGAAGTAGTACTGGTAGTAGTAGTAATAGTGGTAGTAGGAGTGGGAGTAGTAGTAACAGTGGCAATAGTAATAATAGCAGTAGGAGGAAGAGGAGTTGGAGTAGCAGTGGCATATGGTTATTTTAATTTTCACTTCTCTAAGACTAATGATATTGAGTATCTTTTTCTGTGCTTAATGGGCATCCATATATCTTCTTCATTGAATGGTATGTTGAAATCTTTTGCCTATTTAGAAAAATTGCATTGTTTGTTTCCTTGATTTTTGAGAATCCTTTTCATGTGTTAGTTACAAGTTCTTCAACAGCTATATTCTTTACAAATATCTTCTCCCAGTCTATGGTTTGTTTTTCATTTTCATTTAGTAAGTCCAATTATCAATTTTCCTTTCATAGATGATTTTGATACCATAACTTAAAAATCTTTCCATAACCTAGGTCACATGATTTTTCTCCTGTGTTTTCTTTTAGATATGTAATGATTTTAGGTTTTAAAATTTAGGTTTATAATTTATTCTGGGTTAAATTTTACAATACGAAATAAAATGTGGGTTGAGGTTTATTTATTTGCGTACTGATGTCCAATTGTTCCGACCATTTGTTAAAGGGTCTGTCAATTCTCTATTGACATACCTTTTCATCTTGGTCACAAATCTATTGACTATATTTATGTGGGTAAATCTATGTTCCATTCATCCATCCTTTCACCAACTGTCTTGATTACTGTAGCTTTACGGCAGGATTTCTCAACCTCACCACTATTCTTTGGGCTGGATAATTCTTTGTTTGGAACTATACTGTGCATTGTAAATGTATATTAGCATCTCTAGACTCTATTCACTCAAATGTCCCCAGATACTGCCAAATGTTCCATGGGTGTACAAAATCGTCTCCTGTTAAGAACAATTGCTTTAGAGTAAGCCTGAAATTAAGTGTTGTAAATCCTCCAACTGTGTTTCTCACAATTGTGCAGGCTATTTTAGTTTCTTTGCATGCCCATATAAATTTTAGAATCGGTTTATCAATTTATGTTAAAAATATCTAAAATCTTTTGATTAGGATTATGTTTAACCTATAGATCAATTTGAGAATGACTGAACTCTTAATATTGGTTCTTTGAAAAAACCACGAAAAAAAAGTATATTTCTCCATTTAGTTAGGCCTTCTTTGATTTCTTTCATCAGCATTCTGTAGTGTGGGGTACATATTTTGTTAAATTTTACCTAAATATTTCATGTTTTTTGGAGATATTGTAAATGTCATTCTTTTTATTTCAATTTCTCATTGTTCACTGAGAGCATATAGAAATACCCTGACTTTCTGTTTTGGTCGTGTATCCTCTGACCTTGCTAAACTCACTGATTTTGAAACCTTTTAGTATTACACCACATAATGTCCTTTTATTTAGTTTTGTTGAGTTATACACTGGTGTACAAAATAATGCACACACATTTAATGTATACATCTTGGTGAGTTTGGACAGATGCATATATACTGATGTTATCATCACCTCAACTAAGGTACTAAACACATC
>NW_011888827.1:4890546-4897445 GCF_000151845.1 Pteropus vampyrus
TTCTCCCAGTCTATGGTTTGTTTTTCATTTTCATTTAGTAAGTCCAATTATCAATTTTCCTTTCATAGATGATTTTGATACCATAACTTAAAAATCTTTCCATAACCTAGGTCACATGATTTTTCTCCTGTGTTTTCTTTTAGATATGTAATGATTTTAGGTTTTAAAATTTAGGTTTATAATTTATTCTGGGTTAAATTTTACAATACGAAATAAAATGTGGGTTGAGGTTTATTTATTTGCATACTGATGTCCAATTGTTCCGACCATTTGTTAAAGGGTCTGTCAATTCTCTATTGACATACCTTTTCATCTTGGTCACAAATCTATTGACTATATTTATGTGGGTAAATCTATGTTCCATTCATCCATCCTTTCACCAACTGTCTTGATTACTGTAGCTTTACGGCAGGATTTCTCAACCTCACCACTATTCTTTGGGCTGGATAATTCTTTGTTTGGAACTATACTGTGCATTGTAAATGTATATTAGCATCTCTAGACTCTATTCACTCAAATGTCCCCAGATACTGCCAAATGTTCCATGGGTGTACAAAATCGTCTCCTGTTAAGAACAATTGCTTTAGAGTAAGCCTGAAATTAAGTGTTGTAAATCCTCCAACTGTGTTTCTCACAATTGTGCAGGCTATTTTAGTTTCTTTGCATGCCCATATAAATTTTAGAATCGGTTTATCAATTTATGTTAAAAATATCTAAAATCTTTTGATTAGGATTATGTTTAACCTATAGATCAATTTGAGAATGACTGAACTCTTAATATTGGTTCTTTGAAAAAACCACGAAAAAAAAGTATATTTCTCCATTTAGTTAGGCCTTCTTTGATTTCTTTCATCAGCATTCTGTAGTGTGGGGTACATATTTTGTTAAATTTTACCTAAATATTTCATGTTTTTTGGAGATATTGTAAATGTCATTCTTTTTATTTCAATTTCTCATTGTTCACTGAGAGCATATAGAAATACCCTGACTTTCTGTTTTGGTCGTGTATCCTCTGACCTTGCTAAACTCACTGATTTTGAAACCTTTTAGTATTACACCACATAATGTCCTTTTATTTAGTTTTGTTGAGTTATACACTGGTGTACAAAATAATGCACACACATTTAATGTATACATCTTGGTGAGTTTGGACAGATGCATATATACTGATGTTATCATCACCTCAACTAAAGTACTAAACACATCCACCATCTCTAAAGATTTCCTTTGGTTGGTGTGCGTGGGTGTGTGTGCATGGTTCTATTATTAATTTTTGAGGAATTAACATTAATGGTAGTTCTATCATTAATTTTTTGAGAAATCTCCATACTGTTTTCCAAAGTGGTTGGACCATTCTACATTCCCACCAACAAAAGACACAGGTTCCAATTTCTCCACATCCTTGCCAACACGTGTTATCTCCTGATTTCTTTTTTTTTTTAAGTAATAGCCGTCCTAACAAGTGTGAGATAATATCTCATTGCAGTTTTGACTTGAATTTCCTTGATGATTAGTGATGTTGAGCACCCTTTCCTATACCTGTTGGCCATTTGTATGTCTTCTCTGGAAAAATGTCTATTTACGAACTTTTGCCCATTTTTCAATATTATTTGTGAGTATGTTTTAGACATTAACCCTTATCAGATATGTGGTTTGCAAATATTTTCTCTTGTTCCATAGGTTGCCTTTTCATTGTTGATGGTTTCCTTTGCTATGTGGAAATCATCTAGTTTGATGTAGCCACACCTGTTTATTTCTGCTTTTGGTGTCATATCCAAAAAAATCAATGCCAAGAAAATGTCAAGGAGCTTTTCCTCTCTGTTTTCCTCTAGGAGTTTTAGAGTTTCAGGTTTTATATTCATGTCTTTAATTCATTTTGATTTAATTTTTGCAAGTGGTATATGATAGGGATCAAATTTCATTCTTTTGCGTGTAAATATCCAGTTTTTCCAAAATCATTTATTAAAGAGGCTATTCTGTCCTTACTGTGTGTCTGGTGCCCTTGTCAAAGATTAGCTGACCACATATGTATAGGTTTAGTTGTGGGCTCTCTATTCTGTTGACTAGTCTCTTAAATAAGTAAGACGGTAGCTCCTATTATACGCCAGCCCAGAAGACCATCACGACTCATCAAATGATTATACAATCAAGGTTGAAATCATATTTTGAAAGGAGATTGTAATTATTATATGATCAAAGAATAAAAAAGCTTTTATATTAATTCTGTACTTATCCACAATAATGGATTATCTTATTGTTTTTGCTGATTTTTCAGTAGAATTGGCTGCATTAATAGATCTTTTTTGTCTAGTTACATTGGTTTATCTTCCAGAACAGTGCAAAATAATAACAGTGATTGCAAGTTAACTGCATTTTGTTTCTCCCTTGGAAGAGCACACTTTTTAGCATTTCATCATGAACATTGCACTGTACGTCTGTGTGTTTTAAATCACGTCAATGCTGACACTACAAAGGGGAAGTCAGTGACAAGAATAGTTTGATTTAAAGTCTAAGGCCTATGGTAAAATAACCAGCCTATAGCAGTGAGAATGGAAATCCTTGATCTTAGAGAGAAAGCACTGAGTCTTTCACCATCAAGCATGATGTTAGCTACAGATTTTTGTAGATGTTCTTTACCAAGTAGAGGTAATTCTGTTCTATTCCCAAACTGCTGGTAGGTTTTAACTCATGAATGGGTGTATCTTTTGTATGCTGATTTTTTATAACTTTTTATTCATTTTTTGCTGAGATTTCCTACCTTTTCATTCCTTAAAGAGAATTCATACTTTACTGTTGAACATTTTCAGGCTGGCTGCTTTAAAGTCCTTGTTTGATAATTCCAACAACTGATTCCTCTACGTTGGCATAAGTTGGCTATCTTTTCTTACATGAGTTGTGGTTTGCTTGGTTCTTGACAAGAGGGGTGATTTTTAAATCGCATTCTGGGTATATTATGTTAGGAGACTCAATTCTATGTAAATCTTTTAGCAGAATTTCACTGTAGGTACAGTATGCCGATCTTCGCATACTTTTGTGGGTTGTGACTCCAATAGCAGCTTAATTTTCAGTCTTAGCAACCTTATTTTGGTCTGGCACCAGCTAGTGTTACCTGAGGGGACAAAAGGAGTTTCTCAGGCCCAGCCCCAGGACGTATCTCTGTGTGGATAAGGACTCAGTGAGCTCCTTCTATTGGTGTTTTTAGGCTGCCTCCATGTCTCTGCTTGAGTATCAGACCTTAGGGAACAAACATGCTTCTAGACTCGGTCCCTTACTGTCACTGAGTCCCTTTTGTTGGTCATTTGCCCACGCCAAATATATATATTTTTAAATTTATACAGAAAATACAGAAAAGTCCATAAATCATAAGTATACAGCTCAATTGATTTTCAAAAATTAAACATATCTGTGTAACTAGGATCCAGAATAAGAAATCCTTAATTAGCAGCCCCCTAGAAGCCCCACTGCACCACTTCCGGTAAATACCATCCCTCATAGGGATAACTACTGACATAAAATACAAATTAGTTTTGTTTTTTTCAGCTTTAAATACTGACTCATAAAGTATTTATTTTTATGTTTCTCTTAATTTTTTCCCCATTGGTAATTATTGTACTTGTGAAATTCATTAATATTGTTAAATGTAATTGTTGTGGTTCACTCATTTTCCTTCCGGTGTGTGTCACTGTGCAAATATACCATTATTAACTTTTAAAAAATTCTAACTGTTGATGGTACCTGGTAACCAAAGTACTGGGTTTTGACTTTTACTAATAATGCTAATATGGACATTCTTATATGCATCTTCAGTGAACTAATAAATGCATTCTTTTGAGTATATATCTAGGAATGGAATTTATCAGTCCACTTGAACATATACTGCCAAAAAATATATGTTCCACTTGAACATGTACTGCCAAAAAGTCATCCAAAGGAGTTGTACCAATTTGCACTCCTATAGCATTGAGTAAGAGTTTCAATTGCTACATTTCCTTGACAAACCTTGGTATTGTCTACCTTTGTCATTTAACCCATTTGGTAGATGTGTAGTGTTACCTCACTGTAGTTTTTATTTTGTATTTCTACTGATTAAACTGATAATATTTATAGATGCTTAAGGGTATTTGAATAATTTCTTTTGTGAAGTGTCTTTTAAAATTTTTCTTTTTAACTTTTTAACCCCTTTTCTACTGGGCTTTCCCTTTTTATTGATTTGTAAAAAGTTCTTTATATATTCTGCATAGGAGTCATTTGCTAGATTAGTGCTTTAAAAATATCTACTCTAACTCTGTATCTTATATTTTTTTACAATCTTAATCATGTGTTTTGATAAATATAACTTATTAATCTGAATAATCTTAATATAGCTCAATTCATTACTTTCTTCTTTCAAGATTAATGATTTTGATGTTCTCTTTAAAAAATATTTGCCTATTCAAAGGTCATGAAAACATATTTTGATAAATATTTTCTTTTCACATTTACATCTGTAATCTCTTTATAATTGATCACTTGCATCTACTTTTTAAACCCTTGAGCATAATGTTTAATTTTATGTAGTTAAAAAAAATCAAATATTTTAAAATATTTTAAATTAAGCATTTCTCTAAACTTTATTCAAATAGTAAAGAACGACGATGCTTTTCTAAAATATAATTTTACTTAAATCTTTTGGTTTATGTAGGATATAACTACATTAGGCTTAATGGACTATTAAATGATATAGATTTTTGACATCTTATTTGCTTACTGTCTGGTGGTCAATTAAACTCATTGTTCCAGTATGAATTTTATCATCCATAAAATATTTTTACTGGAATCTAAGACCATCAAAATCCAAATATATATACATATATATATATCACTATTCTTTGAAACATCCTGGAAATAGGTCAATGCTTAATATGGTTGATTACAGTCAAGTGCCATTACAGACATTAATGAATTGCTACTATATAGCATGAAATGGAAAATCTGTTCACTGTAGTGACTTAGAAAATGGTAAGGATGAATGGCAAAGATAATCAAAGTGGATAATAATCATGTTATATTGTACATATCAAAAGTTGAAGTTTTTAAAGTGTTTTATTGGATAAATTTAGTTTGGCTGATTTTTTTTCACAGATACTAATTTTTAATTTTTAGCTCTTAATATCATTAATATTTCATTATCAAGATATTACATACAACACTTGCTTCCTCCCCTTTTCTCTATTATAGTAGTGAGGACAGATTTCACGATAATTAAACAATACAGATAATAAGGATCAATTTATTTTATAATAAAAAAATCTCTACCCACAGCTAATGCCAGATATAGACCTCTCTTAACCATCAAGCCAATATGAAAAGCCTCACATGCTAAGGTGTCAGTGGTGTCAAAGTGCCTCGCGATCTCCATGTTTATTTCTAGTATAAAGGACTTCTTGCCAATAATGGTAATAAAAAGGAAAACGTAACAGCTCCCACTTGCAGTATCTACAACTTTAAAATGTATATGGCACACACCCAAATAGGATGGCTTGGAGGTCAATGTTAACAAACTGTTATTTATATTATTTACCTTAGAAACATGAGAAACAAATGCAAGTAGCCGTTGATAAGTAATACTGACTGAACTTATTTTTTAATCACAACCCATGGCTACATAGTCTGCTACCAAAACATTTCATCGCATGTCTTTAAAATTCTATAAAAGAAAAGAGTAAGTTTGGTTCCTTAGAGTGTAAATCTGTAGACTAAATTCATACAAATAGAAAGAAACTACCCAAGATGAGTCCCACAACAACCAAACCTACAAACTTATAGTGATAAAAATACTTATTAGCATAGGCAGAGCTAAGACTCATACATCTTCTGTATTTCATAATAGAGGCGGTTTTCCCATTAGAGATATGTGTATTTTTGCAATGAATAATGGACAAGAAGGCTGCCCCTTGAAATTTTAGCTTTAGGGCCTAGGATTTGTATTTATAATATTGACTCAGTATTTTAAATTTGATGTACTGTGGCTTATAAAAAAATGTGATGTATGTGATAATCTCAATATTCCCTACCTACTAGGATTTTCCTGTATAATAAATAACAAATAAATAGTGGAGTGTATTCCAACACCAGATGAATATTCTCTTTATATTAATGGTTTTTGATAACTTGCAAAGAATACCAAAAATATCACAGCATGTAAAATTAGATAGCTTGCTAACATAAATAAAACTAGCTACATAGTTGACTGAATAAGAGAGTTGCTATCTTATGCCAAACAGATTCTTTAAAAACTCTAAAATGCTTATTTCAAGAAAGAAATATCCTCTTTCTGATCTCTATTTTTATTTTATTTTATTTTGAATGTAGTAGAAACATGTTTTTATATCAGCCAACTTATTCACTAAAGATCACAGAAAAATAATCAAGCGTTAATGTTTTTTCTTTCTTTATCCCAGTCATAAAAATATAGTGCTTCTTTCCCTGGATTTTAGACAGGTAAAAAGAGATCTGTACCCCCATGTTCATTGCAGCATTACTTACAATAGTCAAGACATGGAACCAACCTAAGTGTCCGTTGATAGATGAATAAAGACGTGTGTGTGTGTGTGTGTGTGTGTGTACACGCACGTACATACATACATACATACATACATACATACATACATACATACGGTGGAATATAATACAGCTATTATATTAAAAAAAAAAAGAAATCTCAGCATTTGCCACAACAAGGCCCTTGTAGGACCTTGAAGGCATTATCCTAAGTGGAATAAGTCAGACAGAGAAAGATAAATACTGAATGATCTCACTTTATGTAGAATCCAAAACAACAACAAAAACAACCCCCCCGTCCCTGCCACCAACCTCACAGAAAAAGGAATGAGATTTGTGGTTACCAGATGTGGGGGGGA
>NW_011888827.1:4898285-4903354 GCF_000151845.1 Pteropus vampyrus
CACTGTATGTCACAGATTTAATATACTAATAAAGGCAGACATTAATTAGAACATACCATGATCTCTTGATTACAACTGTGATGCTTTGAAAACTTTTGAGTAAATTATTACTTAAATAAAGTATCGACACATTTGATTTTAACAATTACCTGTTGATTTGATCGTGTTACTGTTGAGTTCTGGCATTTCAGAGTCTCTCCTATCTATTCCCTTACACTCATTTACCTTCTTCACAGGGTTGATGTGAAAACTAAGAAACATAATACCTGTAAGAACATGCATTGTCTTCTCATATCTGTATTCTATGATCCTAATTATATTGTGAAATCTTTGTTAGCAGGGCTCACGTTAAAAGCTCTTTCTACTTCCCATTTCATGCTCCTTCTTGTAATACCATTTTTGGCTTCTTTGCTTAGCTAACTGCTACTTGTTCTTCTACATTCAATTTAAATAACACTGTCTCTGGGAAGCTGTATTGATTCTTAGTCATATTTAGATATACTTCTGGCAGTATGCCCGCATAATCATGATTTTTCATTTTCAGGAAACACATTTTCATGTTCAGACTACCGTAAATAGCAAAGAAATTTATGAGCTCACAAAAAGGTAGGCCACTCTTCGGGGTTGTGTGAGCTAGTGGTTCAATGATGCCGTGAAGGATTCAGTGCAATTTCTGACTCTCAGCTCTGTTGCCTTCAGTGTGGCTTCATGCAAGACGGCTGGTACCATTTGGGTACCGTTTCCTCCTTACTTTCTATTGGAAAGAGACTAGCTTCATATGGCTTTCTCTTCAGAGTGATAAAACTTCATTTCCAGAACCACTCAGTAATCCCTCCTGGGGCCTCTCTTGGCTTAAAGTGACTTAAGCATGCTCACTCTTAGGGGGAAAAAAAAACCTGGCAAGGGGAATAGGGTTCAATAATTGGTTTAGACTAATCACCTGGAGTTGAATAAACATTGGTGAGCATTACTTATGTTCCCTACTCTCCTGTCGCATCCTATGCCCATCTCAATATTAGCATTTAACAGACCAAACTTAAATTGTCGATTTACTTATGTTGGCCCCATAGTAAACATTAAACTTTTTCCTGAGAGTAGGTACAATGTCATATTCAACTTTATGTTCCTTCTGCCTAGCACGGTGCCTACAACACAGTATCTACATAACTGAGACTTAATTAAAAAATACAGATTAATAATTTTAAAAGAAAGTGGAACATTCACAGTTCCTATTCTATTTAGCCTTAAAATATTTGTAAGGATAAACATATAAATCAATGGAATAGAAATAAAAGAGTCCAGAGATACACCCGTATATCTATGGTCAATTAACCTAGGGGCCAAGACAAAGGGACCAAGACTATCTAATAGGAAAAAACAGGTTCTCCAAGAAATGGTACTGAGAAACTGGATATCCACAAAAAAATGAAGTCAGACACCTACCTCACACCACAAATAAAAATTAACTCAAAGTGGACCAATGATCTAAAAACAAGACCTAAGATCATAAAACTCTTAAAAGAAAACATAGGAGTAAATCTTCATGACCTTGGATTTGGCAATGAATTCTTAGATGTGACACCAAAAGCATAAGCAACAACAACAAAAAAGACACGTAAATTAGATTTCATCAAAATTTAAAACTTTCTTACATCAAAGAAGATTTTCAAGAAAGTGAAAAAATAATCTACGATATGGGAGAAAATATTTGTAACTCATATAGCTGATAAGGGTCTAGTATCTAGAATATATCACAACAACAAAAAGTCAACACAAATAAATGAGCAAAGGACTGGAATAGGCATTTCTCTAAAGGAGACATACAAATGGCCAAAAATAAACATGAAAAGATGATCGAAATTATTAGCCATTAGGGATGCAAAGCCAAACCACAATGAAATTGCCACACCCACTATGATAGCTATAATTTTTTTTAATGGAAAATAAAAACTGGTGTAACTGTGGAGTAATTAGAACCCTTATACATTGCTGGTAGGAATATAAAATGTTCATTTTGGACTGTAGAAAACATTTTGGTAGCTCCTCAAAAAGTTAAACATAGAATAACCATATTAACCAGCAACTGCACTCCTAGGACTGTACCCCCAAATAAATGAAAACTTGTTACTCAAAAAAATACACATGCAGTCACGTTCATAGCACAGCTATTCACAATAGCCAAAAGGTGGACGCAGCCCAAACGCCCGCCAGTGGATAAATTGTGGGAGACACATAAAATGAGGCACTGATATGAAGGAGTTAATGAAGGAGTTAAAGTGCTGAGAATACTTGTTCCCCGGCAAGCGTGGATACATCTGCTGGGAAGAACCTGGCATGCATGGAAACATCGGCCAAAGGGAGTGAGCCGGACATTGCCACTCCCGAGAACTTGACTATGCTTATCTTGGGTATTTGCCTTAGGCGTTGCACGCAAGCCAAAGCGCCCTCTCTCTGCACACAGGAAGGGGCTGAAGAGTCAGATGCAAACATTGACCTTCCTCAGGAACAAGCAGAACAAGTTCCCAGAGAAACAAGGATATTCAGTAAACGGGGAAGTTAAGATCGAGATAAGGATGTGGGAAAGGACATGAGCCAAATACCAGCCTTTAAAAATAAAACGCTGACAGCTCTCGGGGCTGCAGTCTTTTACCCTGTCTGGGTCTATGTGTCTTTTGTGTTCATTCTCTCCCACCCAATTCATAGGAACCGCAACATGGATACATGACATAACATGAATGAATCTTAAAAACACTGTGTTAAGTGAAAGAAGCCAGATACAAAAGGTCACGTGTACAATTCCTATATGATATATTCATAGTAGGTAAATCGATATAGACAGCTCGGGCTGGTGGTCACCAGGGACCTGGTGGTCCGGAGGAGAATGCAGAACCATTGCTTAACAGGTACAGAGTTTGATTTTGCGGTGATGGAGAAGTCTGGGAACTAGACAGAGGTGGCAGATGAACATCCTTGTGAACACTCTAAAAGACACTGAATTGTTTACTTAATTTTAAATATCGAGTTCACTTCATTAAAAAATATGTATTTTTAAATTGCCTCATTTATCTGCCTAATTATATTTCTATCATCAAAGCATAAAATAGGGAAGCTAGATTGAGGCAAGAAACATGTTAAACATCAGGATATGAAAATATTATGTGCCAAGGATTTTCAAGACTGGCTAATCATGAATATACTGTATTTATTATGATTTCTATATGAGGAAATGACTCTTATACAGGTGCTGGGTGATAGATTCCCTCTTATTCATATGTAAGTCCAAAATAACGTCATAAATTGAGTTAGAAAAAATATTTTTTATATTATATATGTCTATAAATCAGTAATAAATATTTTCCTCTGTGACGATTCACTTATTTGTGGTCCTAATTTAGTTTGTATACTCTGAGAAACTGATTTGTAAGTTCACTGCTAGTATCAAATATGAATAAGATGAAAAGCAGATTTATTAAGACAAACTTAAAATAATTTAATTTTCTGCCTGTCTAAGGGAATGTATTAAATATTGTCCAAGGACCACTTAAAAAACCTATGGCTCTAACTCATTACTTTAACAGGAGCAAATATGCCAAACACGAACCAAAACATATTGACAAATTACAAAAACTAATTCATGGACAGATGTTTAAGCAATACAGAGACCAAAAATAAATTATTTGAGGTAAATTACTGTTAACTCTAAGTATGATAATTACCAGAACAGCTGATGTTTCGAATGAACCTATGCTGCTTTGGCTACTGAACAACTCATAAAGTATAATTATTTCTAATCCTTTTCATTCCCCCATGAAACAACAAACAGAGGGAGAAAAAATCACCCCATAATGTACAGGTCATATATGTCATCATGTTTAAGTCTTCCTTAAAAATAATCAGTACATTATTAACAAAACTAGTGTAGTGTAGTGTAGTGTAGTATAGTGTAGTGTAGTGTAGTGTGTGTGTGTGTGTGTGAGAGAGAGAGAGAGAGAGAGAGAGAGAGAAAGAGAGAGAGAGAGAGAATGATAAATACTATATCGAGAGAGAGAGAGAGAGAGAATGATAAATACTATATCCAATCTAATTAAGAAGGGTTTAATTCTGTTGGATATCATGTTTCAGGTCATTACCAGTCTCAGGTAGAATGGAGATATACCATATAGTAGGAATTATTAATAAGATATTTGCTCTGCATGGCAGGCAAATTCAGGAGGCGAGAGGGAAGATGTGGGGGATCAGTTAAGTGAGGGTGCATAGTCTTTATACAAACGGGCAAGTTGGGGCTGCTTGAGAGGGTTTGATCTAGCAACAGTGAAGTTTCTTCTGGAGAAGAAAGAAGTTGTTCATTGAGGTAGAAAATACAAGCACACAGGGTCATTTCTCTTTCCCTCAGCATTCACATCCCGGTCCTTCTGGATTAAATTGCTCTCTGAAGTAGGAATCAAGTCCTGGAAAGTCAGGACGTAGAAATTATCTTCCAAGACTCGATTTTTGTACACGAATTGGAAAATACTAAAAATGGTACAGTAAATAATGATTGTCAGATTAATCCAAAAGCCAAAACTTTCATCAACCACTACATGTATACATAGTGATATTAGTTATAGATACATTGCACAGATGATTGCCTGAAGCAGATCCCAACTTCAACATTAGATTATGCTACACTCCTTTCAATATTGTCACATTTTTGTGAGGCTGAATTTTCAGAAGTTGCTATGATAAAAAAACAAGAACCACGTGAAAATCAACATAGAACAGGAAATTGCATAGCACAATCTGAATCCAAGGTTTAAAAGCCCACGCAGTTTCCAGCAGTCATATATATTCCATTAGTAAGTGAGAGGAATGATTTAAGAATGAAATGGTTTTTTTTTCTTTTAATTTGTGTGCATTTTTTAAACAGCTAGTAAGTCATTAGGATATAAATACCTGTTAAGTTATTGTTAAGTATCTTAATACTTCTTAAGCTAATTATTTGACAAACAAAACTGTTAGGTACTTTTTGGGGCCAGGAACACTGGGAAACAGTGACTGGGACACTAGGGTCCAAGCGCAGAAAAAGACTC
>NW_011888827.1:4903774-4906173 GCF_000151845.1 Pteropus vampyrus
TCAAAACTGCACGTAATTATGCCCAGATATTAATCACATTTAATTCTGGGTATGGAAATGTAGATGACTGCTGCTTTAAATTTTTACTGTATTTTTTACAAAACAAAAAAATTCAGGCAATCTCAACTTTCTATCGGCTCAAGAAATTTGCACTGACAACTCTTCTGTTTTCAAATTCACGTACAAAACTTCTAGCTAAATTGCGATCGTCAATGTATGCAGCCACTAAAGACACTTGACTTAAAAAACAAAAATGTACTGTTTCAACCATATCAATGCTTTTTTTATTAAATATGAAACCAAGAGTCCTCATGATTTGATTTGACTTGATTTGTGATTATACTTTTAAAAATCTTTTTTCTCCTCTCTCTCTTCACTCCTCACAGATCTAGCCTTTCCCCCTAACAATCATTAACCCCTGAGGCAGCAGAAGACAGTAGCCAGACCTGACTCAAGGGCAGGGTACGGATAACATCTGGACCCTAAATTGCTTCATCTCCTGAGCCCTAAGGTGGAACGACCCCTCTGGCTACTTTTCCATGAAACCAGACAGAGGGACACTAAAGACAGACCTCACAGCTGTCCTCGAGACCTAAAGAAATGATTCATTACCCTTACCCTTCCTCCGACTAATCAGCTCCTAACATGACCCCAAACCCCTATCTTCAGTGTCTTGTGATTTTGCCCAATATAGTCTGTAACCTACATGCCATCATGGAGCAGGGTGTTTTGAAGCACGAGCTCGCACGTATTCCAGATTGGCCAATTCTATAATAAACCGCTTCCTCTCTTCACTGCAAACTGCTGTTTTGGCATTTCTGTGGGCCAGTTCATCAGGCAGACAGACTCAAATATTGGAGTTCGGTAATAAGTACAATGCCCATTAAAACTGTAAAATGTCACACAAATTTATAAACTTATTGAATTTCTGCCCAGATTTTAAGGATAGGATGTGATTTAGTTTCTGTCAGTCTACACAGCTTGTTTCCCAACACTCCTCTCCACAAAGGACCACTTTGCTTCAAATGGTATACCCGTGTTGATTTTCACTCAGTATTACAATAGTATAACTACTGCCTGAAAACACTACAATCCTCTAAAGGAAATTAAGTAACTCTGGTTACAAATTCTGAAGATAGAGCAGATCCAACTTCTTGACACTGGAAGCTTAATGAAAAGGATATGTATTTTGTAAAAAGGAGAAGTTATACAAACAAAGGTAATCTCTTTATCCTCCCTTAATTATGTTATATGGTAGCATTATACAAATGACTTTTATGTGTCATTATCTTCATACAGCAGTGTGCTAGTAAATGTTTAACGATCAGTGCTCCAAAATGAGAGGGAGGAAAACACTGATTTGCAGGGTTTGCATATTTCCATGGTGTAAATACTCTTAGCATGGCCCTTTTTAAGCTATCAAAGTGATGCCACTGACTTCTGCATTAGGGACTGAGGCATACAATAGGCTCCTACAAATTGGCTTCTGCCAGCTCCTACACACCACTGTCAGCCTGCTTTTGTATCTTATGTTTATTTTGTAATAGAATATAGTATTACTTAATAACATGTCCAAAAATAACATGGCATTTGAATAATGTTAACATTCAAGTCATCTATTTTATAACTGTATGAAATTATGTCTATTGGTGACATTTAACAAATGCTGTCTATCTTTATAAAACAATATAGATATGTAATTACAAAATATATTAGCAGGTATAATATTCTTACAAAATTTTATAGCATACATTCCTCTTTACTACGACTTAAGGTATGTAAAAAATTTTTAATGTATGCTGTTGAATTCAGGGCTATATTATGACTTTAATAGGCGTTAAGCACTTCCGCTTTTGTGGGGCACTTCCTACATAAAAATATATTTTCATAAAAAAATTCAGTGAGAGACATGAAAAAAATTATATTTTATGACTTCTTTGGTATAGAAACAAACATAATCCTGGCTTCACTAATAGAGAAACAAACATAATTTGGGGTTCATTATTTTATATTCATTATGATTATGTTTTTTTCTGATTTTAAAAGAAAGTAAATTAAAACAGTTTTATGAGCCCCTAAAAACACTGTGATCCCTAGACCCTGTGTCTACTGTTAACTAATGGAGAGCTTGGCCCTGGATGAAATGTAGCAAATTTCTAAAGAAAATGTACTAAATATCAATTATTTTTAATTACTAGAAAGTCAGAGAAAAATGCACAGGATCTTTTTATATCTATCTTTTCATTATTATTATTATTTGTATCTTCTCAGTTTTCTCTTTAACAATCTTGCTAATCTCGCTCATCTATTAGTCTTTTTAAAAACTGTAAAATTTGTTTATCTTCTCTATTAAATTTTTCTTTAATTTCTGTTACTAATTTTATTATTTTCTTCCCTCT
>NW_011888827.1:4906223-4921859 GCF_000151845.1 Pteropus vampyrus
GAGTTCACTTCATTAAAAAATATGTATTTTTAAATTGCCTCATTTATCTGCCTAATTATATTTCTATCATCAAAGCATAAAATAGGGAAGCTAGATTGAGGCAAGAAACATGTTAAACATCAGGATATGAAAATATTATGTGCCAAGGATTTTCAAGACTGGCTAATCATGAATATACTGTATTTATTATGATTTCTATATGAGGAAATGACTCTTATACAGGTGCTGGGTGATAGATTCCCTCTTATTCATATGTAAGTCCAAAATAACGTCATAAATTGAGTTAGAAAAAATATTTTTTATATTATATATGTCTATAAATCAGTAATAAATATTTTCCTCTGTGACGATTCACTTATTTGTGGTCCTAATTTAGTTTGTATACTCTGAGAAACTGATTTGTAAGTTCACTGCTAGTATCAAATATGAATAAGATGAAAAGCAGATTTATTAAGACAAACTTAAAATAATTTAATTTTCTGCCTGTCTAAGGGAATGTATTAAATATTGTCCAAGGACCACTTAAAAAACCTATGGCTCTAACTCATTACTTTAACAGGAGCAAATATGCCAAACACGAACCAAAACATATTGACAAATTACAAAAACTAATTCATGGACAGATGTTTAAGCAATACAGAGACCAAAAATAAATTATTTGAGGTAAATTACTGTTAACTCTAAGTATGATAATTACCAGAACAGCTGATGTTTCGAATGAACCTATGCTGCTTTGGCTACTGAACAACTCATAAAGTATAATTATTTCTAATCCTTTTCATTCCCCCATGAAACAACAAACAGAGGGAGAAAAAATCACCCCATAATGTACAGGTCATATATGTCATCATGT
Organism: Pteropus vampyrus; assembly: GCF_000151845.1. Lineage (NCBI taxonomy): Eukaryota > Metazoa > Chordata > Mammalia > Chiroptera > Pteropodidae > Pteropus > Pteropus vampyrus. The sequence goes on from NW_011888827.1 coordinate 4,907,077, forward strand.
TTAAGTCTTCCTTAAAAATAATCAGTACATTATTAACAAAACTAGTGTAGTGTAGTGTAGTGTAGTATAGTGTAGTGTAGTGTAGTGTGTGTGTGTGTGTGTGAGAGAGAGAGAGAGAGAGAGAGAGAGAGAAAGAGAGAGAGAGAGAGAATGATAAATACTATATCGAGAGAGAGAGAGAGAGAGAATGATAAATACTATATCCAATCTAATTAAGAAGGGTTTAATTCTGTTGGATATCATGTTTCAGGTCATTACCAGTCTCAGGTAGAATGGAGATATACCATATAGTAGGAATTATTAATAAGATATTTGCTCTGCATGGCAGGCAAATTCAGGAGGCGAGAGGGAAGATGTGGGGGATCAGTTAAGTGAGGGTGCATAGTCTTTATACAAACGGGCAAGTTGGGGCTGCTTGAGAGGGTTTGATCTAGCAACAGTGAAGTTTCTTCTGGAGAAGAAAGAAGTTGTTCATTGAGGTAGAAAATACAAGCACACAGGGTCATTTCTCTTTCCCTCAGCATTCACATCCCGGTCCTTCTGGATTAAATTGCTCTCTGAAGTAGGAATCAAGTCCTGGAAAGTCAGGACGTAGAAATTATCTTCCAAGACTCGATTTTTGTACACGAATTGGAAAATACTAAAAATGGTACAGTAAATAATGATTGTCAGATTAATCCAAAAGCCAAAACTTTCATCAACCACTACATGTATACATAGTGATATTAGTTATAGATACATTGCACAGATGATTGCCTGAAGCAGATCCCAACTTCAACATTAGATTATGCTACACTCCTTTCAATATTGTCACATTTTTGTGAGGCTGAATTTTCAGAAGTTGCTATGATAAAAAAACAAGAACCACGTGAAAATCAACATAGAACAGGAAATTGCATAGCACAATCTGAATCCAAGGTTTAAAAGCCCACGCAGTTTCCAGCAGTCATATATATTCCATTAGTAAGTGAGAGGAATGATTTAAGAATGAAATGGTTTTTTTTTCTTTTAATTTGTGTGCATTTTTTAAACAGCTAGTAAGTCATTAGGATATAAATACCTGTTAAGTTATTGTTAAGTATCTTAATACTTCTTAAGCTAATTATTTGACAAACAAAACTGTTAGGTACTTTTTGGGGCCAGGAACACTGGGAAACAGTGACTGGGACACTAGGGTCCAAGCGCAGAAAAAGACTCAGAGCCCTATGTTTGGAAAATACAGCTCTCATGAGTGTCTCCTAAAACAAACAAGTAAACAAAGCCTGTTTGACCATGGAATCCAGTCAATCAAAATAAGAGTCAGCCGTGGTACAAGGACTGCTCGTGTGTATCAAATCCATCAAAATATATAGCTAATACTGACCAACTGTAGGAATTTATAGAATAGAAGGTGAATCTTACAAACCAGGACAATATATGAAATACACAAACAACGAATTTGGGGGGATGGGGGATGAAGGCACTTATATTCTCTTTTGTCAAAACAAGGAATCAAAAGATTCTCTAAAGCTAAGAACTGGCAGTTAAAAAAAAACATTTGATTCAAAATTCTTAACATTTTTCATACTTTCATACTTTCTTATTTTGATCTGAGAGAAACACTTTGGGAATTAATATCTCTTATGGTAATAAAATTTTTTTTAAGTTCACAAATTATTGTGGTTTCACTTTAGTTTCTATTTCTACTACTGAATTACAGTAAAATGAAATAAAGGTATTTTCATAAAGGTAGCACCCGTATTTACCATAAATCTTTCTGCCTACATTTGGCCTTCCTTCCTTTCATCCCTTATTTTTCTACACATAAATATAGAAAAATACCCAGAAAGGTATTTCCAGAATGTTATGGATGGTGGTTTCTAAACAGAGATATTTGGGATCTTTTTTCTTTCTTTTATTCTTATACTTTTTTGTTTGAATATTTTCAATAAAAAAGTAAAATACTTTTTAGCGACAATTGTGATCTTTTAAATTAAAGAAAAAATCAAAACTGCACGTAATTATGCCCAGATATTAATCACATTTAATTCTGGGTATGGAAATGTAGATGACTGCTGCTTTAAATTTTTACTGTATTTTTTACAAAACAAAAAAATTCAGGCAATCTCAACTTTCTATCGGCTCAAGAAATTTGCACTGACAACTCTTCTGTTTTCAAATTCACGTACAAAACTTCTAGCTAAATTGCGATCGTCAATGTATGCAGCCACTAAAGACACTTGACTTAAAAAACAAAAATGTACTGTTTCAACCATATCAATGCTTTTTTTATTAAATATGAAACCAAGAGTCCTCATGATTTGATTTGACTTGATTTGTGATTATACTTTTAAAAATCTTTTTTCTCCTCTCTCTCTTCACTCCTCACAGATCTAGCCTTTCCCCCTAACAATCATTAACCCCTGAGGCAGCAGAAGACAGTAGCCAGACCTGACTCAAGGGCAGGGTACGGATAACATCTGGACCCTAAATTGCTTCATCTCCTGAGCCCTAAGGTGGAACGACCCCTCTGGCTACTTTTCCATGAAACCAGACAGAGGGACACTAAAGACAGACCTCACAGCTGTCCTCGAGACCTAAAGAAATGATTCATTACCCTTACCCTTCCTCCGACTAATCAGCTCCTAACATGACCCCAAACCCCTATCTTCAGTGTCTTGTGATTTTGCCCAATATAGTCTGTAACCTACATGCCATCATGGAGCAGGGTGTTTTGAAGCACGAGCTCGCACGTATTCCAGATTGGCCAATTCTATAATAAACCGCTTCCTCTCTTCACTGCAAACTGCTGTTTTGGCATTTCTGTGGGCCAGTTCATCAGGCAGACAGACTCAAATATTGGAGTTCGGTAATAAGTACAATGCCCATTAAAACTGTAAAATGTCACACAAATTTATAAACTTATTGAATTTCTGCCCAGATTTTAAGGATAGGATGTGATTTAGTTTCTGTCAGTCTACACAGCTTGTTTCCCAACACTCCTCTCCACAAAGGACCACTTTGCTTCAAATGGTATACCCGTGTTGATTTTCACTCAGTATTACAATAGTATAACTACTGCCTGAAAACACTACAATCCTCTAAAGGAAATTAAGTAACTCTGGTTACAAATTCTGAAGATAGAGCAGATCCAACTTCTTGACACTGGAAGCTTAATGAAAAGGATATGTATTTTGTAAAAAGGAGAAGTTATACAAACAAAGGTAATCTCTTTATCCTCCCTTAATTATGTTATATGGTAGCATTATACAAATGACTTTTATGTGTCATTATCTTCATACAGCAGTGTGCTAGTAAATGTTTAACGATCAGTGCTCCAAAATGAGAGGGAGGAAAACACTGATTTGCAGGGTTTGCATATTTCCATGGTGTAAATACTCTTAGCATGGCCCTTTTTAAGCTATCAAAGTGATGCCACTGACTTCTGCATTAGGGACTGAGGCATACAATAGGCTCCTACAAATTGGCTTCTGCCAGCTCCTACACACCACTGTCAGCCTGCTTTTGTATCTTATGTTTATTTTGTAATAGAATATAGTATTACTTAATAACATGTCCAAAAATAACATGGCATTTGAATAATGTTAACATTCAAGTCATCTATTTTATAACTGTATGAAATTATGTCTATTGGTGACATTTAACAAATGCTGTCTATCTTTATAAAACAATATAGATATGTAATTACAAAATATATTAGCAGGTATAATATTCTTACAAAATTTTATAGCATACATTCCTCTTTACTACGACTTAAGGTATGTAAAAAATTTTTAATGTATGCTGTTGAATTCAGGGCTATATTATGACTTTAATAGGCGTTAAGCACTTCCGCTTTTGTGGGGCACTTCCTACATAAAAATATATTTTCATAAAAAAATTCAGTGAGAGACATGAAAAAAATTATATTTTATGACTTCTTTGGTATAGAAACAAACATAATCCTGGCTTCACTAATAGAGAAACAAACATAATTTGGGGTTCATTATTTTATATTCATTATGATTATGTTTTTTTCTGATTTTAAAAGAAAGTAAATTAAAATAGTTTTATGAGCCCCTAAAAACACTGTGATCCCTAGACCCTGTGTCTACTGTAACTAATGGATAGCTTGGCCCTGGATGAAATGTAGCAAATTTCTAAAGAAAATGTACTAAATATCAATTATTTTTAATTACTAGAAAGTCAGAGAAAAATGCACAGGATCCTTTTATATCTATCTTTTCATTATTATTATTATTTGTATCTTCTCAGTTTTCTCTTTAACAATCTTGCTAATCTCGCTCATCTATTAGTCTTTTTAAAAACTGTAAAATTTGTTTATCTTCTCTATTAAATTTTTCTTTAATTTCTGTTACTAATTTTATTATTTTCTTCCCTCTATTTATTTTGTTGTTCTTAAATTTCTTGCATTAGATACACGACTCATTATTCTTTGCCCTTTGGGGTTTTTTTAAATATGAACATTTAAGCCTATACATTTTTCTCTAAGTACTGCTTTTGTTATATCTCAGAAGTTTTTATAAGTAATATTTAACATCATTTAGTTCCTAATTTCTATCACAGTTTCTTCTTTGTCCATTATGCAGTGTTTTTTTTTTTTTCCTAATTCTACTAATTCTTGGGGTTTTTAAGTTAGATTTTTTAATGTTAATTTTCAACTTGTTTGCATTAGAGTTACAGAATGTGGTCTTTATTTTTTTAATTTATTTTATTTTTTTAATGGTGACATTGGTTAGTGAAATCCAGTAAGTTTCAGGTGTACAATTGAACAGTAAGGCATATACATATATATATATCTCATCGTGTATTCACCTCTCATAGTTAGATTTCTTTTCTTTCTGTCACCACATATTTGACCCCTTTTACTCCATCTAGCTCTCTCCTTCCCCTCGCTCTCACTGTCTGGTAACCATTAGTCTATCGTCCATGTCCATAAGTCTCTGTTTGTTTTAAATCATTCTGAGACTTACCTTTTGGCCTCATATATAGTTAATGTTTATAAATGTTGTATCTTCTTTACCATTATTATTATTTTTTTTTTTTAGAATCAAGGGTCTACATATCTCAATTTAATTAAGGTGATTTATTGTATTTGTAGAATATTCTCTTTCCTTATGATTTTATCTGCTTATTTATCAGTTACTGAAAGCTATGTTAAAATTTCTCACTGCTGGCAGAAACTAACTTTGTCATTTTTGAGGCTATGCTATTAGATTATAAATTTAGACATATTATACCCTTCTGATAAAGATAATTCATTAGTGGCAGAAGTTTTTTATCTTTATCTATAGAAATGGTTTTGACTGTGATCTATTTTACTGACATTATTATATCAGTTTTCTTTTGCCTAAAATTTGTTTGGTATATTAGTAAGGGCTGTACCAAGACACAGGCTGCGCACTCAGCCAGGTACTGGGGTGAGTTTACTGAAAGAATCGTTTAATAAAGTAGGATAAAGAGAATCTTAACCTTGGGTGAGGAATATAAAGGCTAGCAACTCAGGCTGAAAGGAGAGGAAGAAGTTACCAGAACTCAGAGATAGCTGTAGCTTTATAAGGCCCTACTGCAGAAGCTGTAACTTTTGGTAGAGGAAAACAGCTACTGCCAATCTATGGTCCCTCAGAAAGAAAGCTGGGAGCGTAAATACTATGACCTTTCTCTCTTCTAACCCTAGACACTCCTGCTGGCATCTCCCATCAGGAGAACCCATCAGAAGACAGAGGCAAGGGCCCCTGGTTGGTGTAATCCATGGACTAGATCAACCATCACAGAGGGCACAGAGCTGAGGTGGGAGTGGCTGGGGAGGAAGAAAGGTTGAGAACGGATGTGGAGAACCAAACGGGTCTCCCGTATCTTGCTTAACATTTTCCATCCTTCCGTTTTCAATGGTGTTCTCTCTTTATGTTTTGGGAGTGTTTTAGTAAACAAAAAAAAGAGGCGAATAATGGTTTCATTATCCAGTCTCATAATCCTCATGTGTTACCTAGTGAGTTTGGACCATTTACATTTATCATGTTTACTGTTATACTCGTATTTACTTTTTATTTTCTATTTCTTTCTCTGTTTTTTGTCTTATTTGAATTAATGAATTCCTTCCTCTTCTCCCAACAATTCTGTTTGTTTTTCTCTACTGGTTTGGAAGAAAACATATTTTATTATATGTTTTATTGGTTAATCTAGATATTTGACATGTATATTTAAGAAGTCTAATGTAAACAGATTTCATTACTCGCCTTTTGAATTTTGTAAGGCCTTAGAATTCTTTAACTTGGATCAACCTCCCTCCTGACAAGTACATTATTGTTGTCCAGTATTTTATGCTTTACTTCTACATTTTTTATATTTTAGATATTTTTTAATAATTATAATTTACATGCATTAAAACAGACTTTAATTTTTCATTTTACATTTCTTTGCGTTTTACCACATCAGATTCTATGAATTTTAACACATGTATAACTCATGTATAGTTTTAACACAGAATACAGAGCAGTTCCATGACCTGCTGCACTCTGTAGTCACAGTATCCCAACATCTCCCCCAACGAACATTGTTACGTTCTCTATTTCTATAATTTTTACTTCTACATGATGCCATATAAATGGAATTTACAATATGTAATCTTTGGAGACTTTTTTTTTTTTTTTTACTTATAATAAATGTCTTTGTTGTACATACCAATAGCTCATTCATTCTCCACACCCCACCCCACCCCACCCTGAGTCGTACTCCACTGTTTGGATGTACCACAATTGTTTATCCGTTTATTTATCAATAGATTATGGTTGCCAGTTTTTGGAGATGACAAATAGAACTTCTGTAAACATCCCTGAACAGGTTTTTTATGAATATAAGTTTTATTTCTCTAGAATAATTACATAAGAGCAAAACTGCTGGATCATATACTAAGAGTATGTTTCATATAGTCAGTAACTGTTCAGATATATCCACACATTACATTTTTTCAGACCTTCTGCCTATCATACCTCTCGTCTATCACTTGTCTTTTCCTGAAGTATACAGCCATTAGAATTTTAATTAGTGAATAATCTATTGGTATAAAACTCTCTCAGCCTTTAAACATGTTGATTTTTGCCTGCATTCGCAGAAGAAATTTTCACTGAGTGTAGAGTTTTAAATTTTAAATTAATTTATTTTTTGATTTTACAAGTTCTATTTGGTTATATTTCAAATCTCTAGGTTCCTTTTTATAGGTTTTTGTTATTTGCAAGATTTTCCAAACTTATTTCTTTCAACATAGTCTGCATGGCTGTTTTGTAAGATGCATCCAATCATTCCAATATTTTAAATCTTGAAAATATTGAAAGTGTGTTCCTTCATAAAGATTGCCTTCTTCTTCTGCCAAAAGGTACTTTAAATTCATTGTTCAAGATATTTTTGGATCATGTAGGTAATTAAGGGAAAGCCTGTCACAACAAAATGGTGGGAGCATTGCACAGTGACTACTAACTTACCCTTAAAGTCCCTTTGAAGTTCCACCTTAATCTGGGAAGCATTTTCTATTCGATTCTCAGTGCTGGGTAGAAACTGTGCCTTACTTGTTCTCCCTTACACTCTGAGGTCAACAAACTCACTGTCAAGTTTGACTTTATAAACAAATGCCAACAGAGCAAAACTTCCTCCGTGCTATTCTTATTTCTCGATTCTCCTTTCCCCTAGTTTTTTTCTTTGTAATTACTATGTTGTCAACTTAGCTTTTTGATGCTTTTAAGAAATTTCAAAAAATGTCATCTAGTATTTTAAAATCCCGTGGAAAGGTTGCTCTGATTAACATATCCTGTCAACAGAAGTCCCTATATGACTGGCCCCAATTTGGAGATAAAACGTTTCCTTAATTTACAAAATATGATTCAAATAATATTAATAAATTCATATTAGCCAAAATCTCTTTGTTTATATGTATTAGATGATAACTGATGGAACTTAATTAAATATATCAGACCATTTAGCTATTTAAAATTGTGCTTTTTGAACTCAATAAAAAAGATGTTATAAATGAGATACTTTTTCCCTCATTGCATATTTACATTAAAATATAAACACCTGAGAGACAGTAGGCTGAAATCCTTCATGAGCACCTAAGGTGATTAACACATAAGCTAAACCTCTTGAATTATATAATCCTAAAAGGAAACACAGCAGCACTACTTATCCATTTTACTTTCTCATATGTTCATCTTTGTTTAAATGCTTTATTTTTACAATAGTGAACAAATGCTATATGAAATAAAATATAAACAACCTGATATAAGCAAATAAAAATTTCTCCCCAAATGAAGAATACATATTTTACAAGCCCCGAAACTGCAGCCTATAATTAAGAATTGTACTTTAGAAATATATTTTTTTCCAATATTCTTATCATTTTCTTTCTTTAAGTTACTTAAAATAATCTGCTTATTTAACAACTCAATCTCATGGACAATTAAACAATAGCCAGAGAGGTATACAAATGTCCAATCCAATCAGTTCCACCTTATTAAGCTCTTCTTTCACGATTTCACTGTATCATGAGTATATAGTAAAAAAGACCTTTGAAAACCACTGTTATATTTGGAGAGAATTTATATTTTGAAACTCTATATTTGTGTAATATATCATCTATATATTTTATATTTTAAAACAAAGGTAAATGATAATGTTTTTTAATTTTCTTTTCATAGTAATCTTCATTAACTCAAAATGTTACAATAAAAATAGTCCTTATTCTGCCACTTCGAATGCTGTTTAAGCACATAATCAAAAATTGATGATATTTAGTTGAACTTTCCTAAGAATGGAATTAACCTTGGATTCCCTAATTTTGACATGCATCCTCTTTTAATTGCTAATTAAATAACTTAAGTGCTTAGACAAAGCAAGCGCTGTTCTAAGAACTTTATATGCAGCAATTTATTTACTGTTCGCAGCAACTACATGCTATGGGCACTGTTATTTTCCTTAATTCGCAGATGAGAACATTGAGGTGCAGAGAAGTTTCACAACGTGACTGAGATCTGAATTCAGAAAAACTGGCTCTAAGTGGATGTGCTTTCCTAATACGCTTTAAAGATTGATCATAACCAAAATTGATTTACTTATAAAAATAAAATTATAAACAGTGATAACTATCATTATGAGGAGTCCTTGGTGGGGGGAAAAAGAGGAAAATTTCTTGATGAGGCTTTGGCTATCATTTCTATAGAAATAGAAATGAGAAAACAGAAGTCTTGGAGGCACACAGATTCTATAATATGAAACAATTTTCATCTGTTTATTAAGTTTATTCTATTTGCTACTCACATTCGGTTTTATTGCAAGTTTAGAAAGGCCATAGTATACCAGATAGTAGCAGTTAAGAGCACAGTTTCTGGAATAATGACACCCTGAGTTTGCATTCTAGTTTCTCTATTACTAGCTGTGTCATTTTAGGTGGTTACATGACCTCTAGAAGCTTGATTTATAAAGTGAGGATAATAATTTTGTCTTCTTGCAAGTTCTGAAGAAAAAATTAATAGGCCTTTTTAGAAGGCACTTAGCATAGAATCCGGCATAATAAAAGGGAAGGAATTTCATTACTTTTGCCACTTGTCTTATGTCCACCTGATTAGCCTCCTAACATCTCACGGGATTAGCATACATACGCCCTTTTGTCCCAGAAGCACAGAGAGGACCTGGGATTCCTTAAGAAGAATCTATTCTCCTTACACCTCCATGGAAGACACTGCAGACCCTGGATCTTTCACCTTCAGTCTCTGCTTTGTGAAACCAAACATCTGACTACCATTTACCCCTCTCTGCCTTAGCTCGATGGTGCCCAAATTTGAGATTCAATCCCTTGCCTCCCTCCGTCCTCGCCCCACACTGCTCATTTCCCTGTTTGCAGGCACTGTGCCAAAAGAAAAAAAAAAAAATCCTGAACTGGAAAAAAGCAGGCAAAATAACCACTCTTGTGCTGAGTAGGAGAAATAAAATCTATGTGTATATTTAAATGATCTTCTCTCTTTTAAAATGTAATAAGCCCTTAGAAGGCTGACACAGTTTTGATGAGGATTATGAAACAGTGCTTCACAATACAAAGATTTAATGAGTTATATTTTGAAATTCTAAATTAAACACTCTTAATTTGTAATTACGGCTGACACGTCGCCTCGACTCAGAAGTGAGGGCAGGGTTCCTTGTGTATGCAACTGCTGGCAGGTCAGAGAAAAGTTGCTTTTCTTTGCATTTCCCTGCAGCCTGCACCAGCCCTCTCCTAGCGACACAGTGTCAGGTATGCGGTGTGCTCCGCATCACATTGACAGGGAAAACCAGAGAAGCAGTGATGCTTGTGGAGACAGCTATACAATTTTGGTTGAGCAAAGCCTCGACAGCCTTACAAAAATCACCTCCTTTAAAAAATTTAGAATTTTCGCCAATCATAACTCATAGGAATTAGTGCTATTCGATTTTAACAACATTAAAATAACACTTCAACTTCACTTCTATATTTTAAGATATCTGTTTGATATAATGTAGTTTATATTAATAGTACAAGTACTTATATATATACATATACTAATACATAATCAGTAAACTCATGTTATCCAGTTAAATATTAAAAATAATCCCCAGTGAAGTAAATCAGACAAAAGCTTGGAGCAATTTTTTCAATTTTATCTACTCAGATATGTTATACTATTGAGAAATTCATTACTGCCAATTAAAAATTCAAATCATATTCTTTTGAAAGTGAAAGCTAAGAAAAACTAAATAAAAGATGTAGCTTTACCTGTAGGTACTCTTGCTGAACCTAATCTTTTTAAGAACTTAGGCTTCCACAATAGCAAAATAACTTCAAACTCCCAACAATGAAGATTCTTCTATTGAGTGACAGCAATATATATTATTCATATATTATGCATTTTTACTTTATAGACCTTTGATTATAATAAAAACTCTAGTTACTGTCCATTCATCATAATGTAAATGGATGAAAATGTGAATGCATGCTTTTAGCAGTAACTGTAAATCCATCACATATTTGGGCTACTAAAATATGTTATAATAAACTTTTGTCCAAAAATACCTATATGAGTACAAAGCATTCATGGTCCCTGTTATTTAAACAATAAAGAGCTTTGAAAATCAAAATTCTGACACAGAACTTTAGAGTTCAGACCTGCTTTTCAAATTATCTCATTACTACTTCTACTGATCTTAAGGATTTTTGAACAGCACAGTTCTGATTTCCAAATTATACATTTTACTCTTTTAGATTGTGGAAAGGTGGTTATAAGTAATGGATGTTAATTGATGCATATAACATTGCTAATAATACATTCAAAAGATTTACAGAGCCTGCTTTGGAAAATACCACTGGATGGTGTAATTTTCAATGCAACTGAGTCCTTAAAAAGGCTAAAAATGCTAGAGGGAAAAATTAAAGACCATTTATGACATACAGGTAGATTGTAATTGGAAAGATGGTTGCTATTAAACCAATAGCATACATTTGTTCCTATAATCCAATAAATGAAATTATTCCATGGAAACATTTGTAATCAATATGTGCTCTGAATAGTGAGACAAGATCAACTACAGTAAATGAAAATCTACGAACAATGGCATCTCTTATCTGAGTAAATATTTCTCTTGGAAAATGGTTATAAGACCATACAAAGGAGGAATAGGGCTGGCAATGAGCCACTTAAGTTCTGTGAGCAATAAAGTAACATCACTTAGAGTAATGATTTAGAAAGAATGATCTAGAAGTAGTGAATATTTAATTGAAATAGTAGTAACTTTGTTATTCTATAAAAAACACACTGTAATTTCTATACCAGTGCTATGCGATCTTCAGATTCTCAGTAAATGTGAACAAATAAGAACGGAACAGAAGAATAGATACTGGAATTGAAATTAAAAAAACCAAGCTTTAAGTTCAAGCTCTGTCAGCTTGGGGTACCAACATCCCTGAACTAAATTTCCTCATCTGTAAAATGGGGGTAATATTTTCTGAAGTATCTATAATATAGAATTATTATCTCAATAAAAATAAGCATTGGTTGTGAGAGTAAGTTATAAACTTTAAAGCACTATATGAATAAGAGATAATTACTGAATAAATAGAATGAGGGGTTATCACATAACAATTATTATTTTTCAAAATAAATATCATATTCATTGAAACCATAAACGGAAAGACATTTTAAATAGATGAGAAAAATCTAGAGTTCTATCTCAAATCATATCTCCATAGGCAACAACAAAAAGAACAAACAACAATGATGTTTTATTTATTTTAAGAGATGAATTGAAAAAATCATAGTTGATTATTTAAAACACAATTAAAGGTTAAAAACGACAAGTGCTTCTTTAAAATGGAATATATATTTGCCTCAAAATTGAGAAAGTATCTAATAAATTTAAGGAAACAAGATGGAAAATATATTGATTAATAAATTGTTGAACAATACAGATGAATCTCATTATTTTAACCTTGAATAAAAAGTCATTGGGAAATATCATCACTGCGTTAATACATTTAGCAGTGCAGGAAGACAATGTCCCTCACACTTTATCATGCATCACTGAACTGTAACAAATGCTGACAGTTAGAGAGCATATCTCTAAACATTATGACACCATCTTAGTGACAGCTAAAGAAGCAAGCCGAGTGCAATCATTGTTTCATATTTACTACCATAGGCATGGCTAGGAAATATGAAGTAAATTGATTTAAAGCATTAGGATAAACATCTTTAATTCTAGCACAGTAGAAAAAAACAAGTGGGTGCATTTGTTTAATCTTTTACCACCAGTAATTTATCTTCAGGTCTTATGTATAATGCTGTCATAGACACATCTATTTAAAAAATAGTGCTCAATAACCTTGCTCCATTACAAAGCAATCCATGACTAGGGTCTTTTGCAATAGCAATAATGTTTGCATAATAATTGCAAATTATTATTGCTATTATAGAAAAACTAAGTTATATAGTAACTCAGTCTGCAAGGAAGAGATATATTTTCAGTGTAGTACTAAATTAAGTCTGCAGTTCTCATTAATAGTTTTGGCAGCTGAGCATTTAATATTACGAGTACCATGCTGAAAATGTACATTCCTAGAATCAAATATGCAAAGCCTAAACTGTATAACTGCTATATGAACTTTTGCCTCTCATTTAAAGAGACTATGAAAAAAATATTTCTGAAAAACACATAGCATCAAATGTTTACAAAATGACAATCCAAATCATCACTAATATTTTTCAATTTATTTCAGAATAGTCAATGTCAGGGAATAGATCTTGAACTTTAACACATGGTAATATGTTAAATTCAGATAAAATATCTTCAGTTTTCTTCTTTTTCTCCCTCCCTTTTTTATTCAAATCATTATGTATGTATATTTCTTGCTAGCATGGTAATTATCATGATACCTAAATTTTTATTTAGAAAAACTAAGTTATATAGTAACCCAGTCTGCAAGGTAAAAATAATTTAGAAAATAATATAATAAAAAAGGAATGGATTTTTGATGAATGAGAGCAACTGATATATTACCTGTGGATTTCTGTATGTATATAGAAATGAGTAATTATTCTCTGCTCTACCATAAAAGATGCTTGAAGTATAAAGATAAGAATAAATGTATTTAATCTGTGTAAAGGTGTATCGTTAAAATAGTCTCTCTCTCTCTCTCTTATATATAAGTAGTTATATTTGTACATTCCTCAAGAGGTAATCCTAACCCATCATCAAGACCTAGCACATTATTTGTAAGTAAGTAATGCAAATTACTACCATAAAATGGAGAAGGAAACCAATAATCCTGTTCTATTTCCAGGGGTCAGAGCTATATTTCCTGGTGAACAAAACAAAACAGCAACACTGGACCTAGAAAAACTCTGTGAGTCACAGCATTGTAAGGAGATAATAACTGTGGTAAATAAGCATTTAAATTTATGTATGGTTATAAAATTATATAACATTGACACTAAATATACATATCATATTTGGCAAATAGTTTTCATGCATACTTAGCCATCCCATAACATGTTGTCCACATTATTTCATGTGAAAATGTTAACATCTTTAAATGGTACGAAGTGATACAATTCTTTATAATTTAGCATCTTTCTGTACAAAGCTCACAATCTAGGAGACATATATTTGATAACACATATTTCAAGTATCCATTTAGAAATCAAACTAGAAATTTAAAAAATTATAAAAAGATAAAAAGCAAATTAAGATTTCCACATCTGACCATGATTAACAGATCAGATTCATCCTCCTGTTAGAAACAACTAGAAAAGAGGATGTACTATATGAAAGAATTGCTTCTAGATACTGGACAATTAGCAGAGTAGCAGTGTGATTGCTGAGAGAAGAGAAACAAATGAAGTGAGCCAGCAACCGCCCAGGTTTCTCGTCTGTCTGGCACCATATAACACCCTGTGGAGCAGGAAGGAAATCCTAAGGAGAAGCTCTCTTAAGGAATAAAAGCTCTAGGTTGAAGGAGGCTGAGGTGGCTGCAATTGGTAGGACTCCATCTGGAAAAGAGGGAGATATGCAGAAAAAGAGCTCCAAGTATCTCTTTCAATTTTCACTGGATACTAAAAAGAACCAGTCCAGGCAAAGAATAACCAAAAAATAGTGAGGTGCACCATTTTCTGAGCTCACTGGGCTGGAAGACAGTTGAGTGTCAATCGACCAGGGAGTAGTCTTTGTTGGTTTTTTAAGGCACTCAGTAGAGAACACAGAAAGCCCCTAACTTAGTAGTTGTCTGAATC
>NW_011888827.1:4921909-4924231 GCF_000151845.1 Pteropus vampyrus
AATTTAAAAAATTATAAAAAGATAAAAAGCAAATTAAGATTTCCACATCTGACCATGATTAACAGATCAGATTCATCCTCCTGTTAGAAACAACTAGAAAAGAGGATGTACTATATGAAAGAATTGCTTCTAGATACTGGACAATTAGCAGAGTAGCAGTGTGATTGCTGAGAGAAGAGAAACAAATGAAGTGAGCCAGCAACCGCCCAGGTTTCTCGTCTGTCTGGCACCATATAACACCCTGTGGAGCAGGAAGGAAATCCTAAGGAGAAGCTCTCTTAAGGAATAAAAGCTCTAGGTTGAAGGAGGCTGAGGTGGCTGCAATTGGTAGGACTCCATCTGGAAAAGAGGGAGATATGCAGAAAAAGAGCTCCAAGTATCTCTTTAAATTTTCACTGGATACTAAAAAGAACCAGTCCAGGCAAAGAATAACCAAAAAATAGTGAGGTGCACCATTTTCTGAGCTCACTGGGCTGGAAGACAGTTGAGTGTCAATCGACCAGGGAGTAGTCTTTGTTGGTTTTTTAAGGCACTCAGTAGAGAACACAGAAAGCCCCTAACTTAGTAGTTGTCTGAATCCTAGAGACCAAGCTAGTCTAGACTGCTGGAATAAAGCTCAAATTAACTCAAAAGGATTAAACCTAAGAACAAGTAACTTAACTGCTGACCAAAACAAAACTCAACACTTATTAAAGGAACAACAAAATCCAGACACTCAACAATGTAAAATATACAATGCTTTAAATTAACTGAAAATTTACTGCACATCATTAGAAGCAGAACACTGACTGCAATGATGAACTTATAAGTCAGTACTTAATAACAGACCCACAAATGACATCAAAAGAAAATGACGCATCAGATAAGTAGAGAAATGACAGACAATAGACATTTTTTTAAATCAGAAACCATGCAAGGAAGAAAAAGAAAAGGTAGTTTTAAAAGGGCTAAAAGAGGTCAACCTAGAATTCGGTACCCATTAAACATATCTTTGAAAACTGAAGGCAAAACCTTTTTTTTTTTTTTTTTCAGATAGAGTGGAAAGAATTTTTTGCCAGCAAATCTGTACTACAAGAAATAGTAGTTTCTAACTAGTGTTGTTTGAAGAGTAAGGAAAACAACACTAGTTAGAAACTTGGGCCTAGACAAAAGGATGGGGTAAATAATTAAGTGAATATAAAAGATTCTTTTTTCTTAAAATTTCTTTTAAAGATAATTAATGCCTGTGTATTATGATGTTTACAAAATATACATGAGTAAAATGCATGACACAATAGCACAAGGGATGGGAGAGGCAAAATAGAAATGAATTGTTGTAGGATTCCTACATTACATGTGAAGATTAATATAATTTGAGGGTAGACTGTGATAAGTTCAAAATGCATATCGTAAACTCTAGAGCCACATAAAAAAGTGTAGCTAATGAAACAATCACGGAGATAAAGCAAACCCCAAAAGTAATCAATCCAAAAGGAGGGAAAAAAGGAACAAGTGAGCACAGAAAAGAAGGGGAAAAACATCTTCAGTATAGGAGAGACAACAATATCTGTATGAATATCTGTCTGTATCGATGTGAGGTCAGATAATCTTTATATACTTCGATCCAACTGCTATCACAACAGATTAAATGTGAAAAACAGGTATGAGAATTCAATTATCTTCTACTGAGCCAGATAGTTAAGAGACTTGTAAAAAGTAAAATAATGCCTGTCTTCTCACGGATTTTTTAAAACATAGTTATTTTCCTTAAAGAATATGTTATATGTTATAACAGGTATGGAATTTTCATTTTTTAAATAAATTTTTTAATTAAATTTAAACTTAAATTTTTCTGAATTTTAATTTCTAAAATGGTAAATATCTATAGCTATGTCCCACATAAACAAGACCTCTCTGGGGGTCTACAGTAGTTTTTAAGCATATAAAATGATCTTGAGACCAAACTGTTTGAGAGTTGCTGTACTGAATAGAGGTATATTGCAGTTAATGTGATGATACTGTTTCTCAGCCCATTTCCTCTTCTCCACTTACTTCTTCCTCTTGTCCCAGACAACAATTAAATAAGGTTCTCATAACACTTACTCCTCTGACACATGCATCTAGTAGATAAACTTTTGCTTTCAGCACATGAATATTTGAACTTCAAGCCCTAATGGAGTAGGGCATTCCCTACTGCTGAGAGGCAGAACAAAAATAAAGGAAACTGTTATTCCACTTTACAGACGAGAAAACAAGGTATTGCAGCTAGTAAATATCAGTGTTAAGACTGATAAACATCAGAAGAAGCTAACACAGTGTCTGCACGCAGGTAACATAAATAAG
>NW_011888827.1:4926896-4929444 GCF_000151845.1 Pteropus vampyrus
AAATTTCCAGATTCCTTAAGCAAACTTATTGAAAGGTGAAATTTCCCGAGAAACAAAGAAAAGGTCCCCAAATTGCTAAAGTATACTTAAAATGTATATATATAACATCGATTATATACTATGTAATACTGAAGAGGGAATATGAAATATGTGTACATATATGATGGTATTTAGAATATTGAAGCACTTATTGTTTTCAGATATTAACAGTGGGCTAAATGTTTCTTCCTCTTCCAGGAAGAATTATAGGTCACTCACAATAATATGAAAGTTTTATTCTTTCTGAACAAAAAAAGGAAATACCAATGGTATTGTAGCTGATAATAGATCGAAAACAAGAATCTTACTGACCCAATGATATGTTTTACAAAACTCATCTATCTTGAGTCATTGAAATAAGCATAGAATCACGCACTACCTGGGGAAAAGGTAAGATAATTAAATTTTCACATAAAACAAGATAATAAAAATAAGTATGAGCAAAATCTTTATTTTATATGACAAAATTATCCATTTAACAACAATCTCAGAATGATTACAAGGAAATGTTGACACCAATTTTGCTCCAATGTAAATTTTAGATATTAACTGTGAAATTATCACTAAAATAGAGATGTGTTGAAATGTTTTTGATCTAACTTTGACTAAAAAAATAAATCTGTTAGTAACTGTTAAAAATCAAAGATTTAGAGTCATTTGATTTTCTGAGAAGTTCTCTGGAATTAAAATGAAATTCAGATCAATTATGTGTCCCCAAACCAAACTTTTTGCTCAATAAAATTTATGGACTGGCATATATTCAAATATTTGTAATAATCTAAAATAGCAAATGAGCTAATATTTATTAATGGGTCGCAAACAACTTTATAAAACAAAATCATACTGTGTTTGATTCAGAAGCTAAATAAATTTCAAGCACATTGATTTTTCAGATTCTCAATAATCCAGTCATTTTCACTGTTTCATCATCAATGTATCAGCTCACAGTTGAAATAAATCTTTAATTCCATGATAGAAAAGAAATTACTTTTCTTGTAAGACTATCATATGTAGCTGTAAATCAGATAAAATACTCTGAAATAGCTATTTAGATACTGATCATTTCATTCATTTTCTTAAAAAAAAAAAAGAAAGTTGTTCATTGATGCAAAGGGGGAAAAATCATGTTTTCTTACTTTCTATAGCAGATAGAATTATTGATCACAAATACTCCTCTCCTCTTACCATTCACTCCTCCCCTCATGTATCTGGGTATATTTTTCCCATTCCGTTGATTTGAGGCTTGACTATGTTACTTATTTGGTCAGTGAAATATATGGAGACATAATATATGCCATGTCTTGACAAAGCTTTAAATGCAATCGCATGGTTTGGCTTGACATGTGTTATTAACTGCCCTCTGCCATACGAACAGCATATCCTTTCAGATAGGAGGTTGCTCCTGTAATCAAGGTTTTAGGATGAAAAGAATGTGGGACAGACTCAGAGTCAATCTGCTGCCTGGAGCAGGGCCACACAGCTAACTGCCTTGGCTGTCATGTGCTATCAATGGCTTTTATTAGCTTCGACGACTGGGGGGTTGTTACTATATATAAGAAGTGCTCATTACAAAAACAAAAAACAAAAAAATGGTACCTAGAAGTTGGATGCTGTTACATTAAACTAAAATAAATAGCACTAGCTTCAAGACTAAGAGGTAAGTTAGAGGTCAGTATTATAGAGACTGGAAAAAGGCAATCCTTGTTATACAGTGTTGAAACAGTTGGTAAATCTATAACCTTTTAATGTATAAGAAACTTTAACATATAATCAACATGCAGCTGTGGAAAACCAGTTCTCAAAGGATAACAGTACTCAAAAGATAATGTGAACCAGTTATTGCTGCTAAAAAATGATAATCCAATATAGTGAAAAAGCAAGCTCAAAAGAAATGTCTTATTTTCAGGAAAGGGTGAAAGAGAAAATAAGAGGTCAAAAATTCGGTGACGTGGCATGCCTAGAGTTCATTTGGACAAATACGTCATAAGAACATAGATCAAAAATATGATACCAAAGAAGCCTGATAAGCACAAAGTACCTGTAATTAGGTAGGGAGAGAGGAAGAAAAAGAAGGAAAGGGAGAGAAGGAGGAAGAGAGAGAGAGGAAGGGAGGGAAGGAGGTGGGGGCGGGGAGAGACAGAGAGATCTCAGACACTGACATTTTCCTGCAAAGAATTGTAGGCATGTGCGGCTGACTGTAATCAAACAGACAGTAGCAACAACAAAAACAAGTATATTTATGAGGTCATCGTGCTGTCAAAAGTGCCACCATCCTGGATGAAAAGAGACTATGATGGCTAAAGAAATAAAAAGAAGCATAGGGAAGTGATATAAACTGCTATGTGAGCAAACAGTCTGCCTCTGAACCAAAGTTCTCAAATTCTGTTAATATATGTGTGTGTGCATGAATATATATGCATCTATGTATATATATATATAGGCGAAAAGCTCTCTGGTGACGTCCATTTTGAGCCAGAATCGCAGACTTCCGAGAAAAGGCTCACTTGCG
>NW_011888827.1:4930755-4932122 GCF_000151845.1 Pteropus vampyrus
ATATATATATATATATAAATGTATATAGGTATGTATGCATATATGTGTATCTGTGCAAGTATAATAATAAATCAAATCATTCATAGTTTCAGATTCAACACTCAGAACCCAAAGAAGGTAGATTTTGCAATGCCCTCTTCAGATATGACAAAGCAAGAACAAGGAAACAGAAGGATTTCCCAGAGGGCAGAGCCAAGAGCCATGAACAATGACTAGGGTGTTGCTCCCAGAAATCTAAGCGAAGATTTCCTACTTAGTAAAAACTAAGAGATAGCAAAACTCTGACTAACAGGAGTTCAGAAATGCTCTGTTCAGGGACTGCTATACACCTTCTGTTCTTCCCTTTCCAATAGCGATTTGGTCCCATTTCACCACTGAGTTTCAAATGTAAAGGGAAAGATGGCTAGATAGCCGGCATTTTCACTTCAAAGTTATAAAACAATTAGATGAGACTTTTGTGTTGAGTCCTGCAGGAGGGAGCTAGGCAGTGAGCATATTTTATGCACAAAAGGACTGGAAGTTTGTATGAATGAGAAAATGGACTGTAGGAGGTTTTATTACTGTTCACAATTATTCCTCTTCTCCCTTTCTCACTCGGTAGGAAGAGTATATTTTCTTTTTATATTTACAAGCAATGGATTCATAATAAAAATAATGGAAAGCACAAGCAAAAAATATTAAATATCTACCAAAGTAAACATTAGGCAATTAAAGGTTAACACACAGAAAGAAAGCAAACTGCTACAGCAAAGAACTGAAGCCCGTGATAAGAATAGAATGACATGGAAGAAAAAGCCTGTTCAACATTATGAACGGGAGTCCAAGCAACATGCCAAAATAAGCCTGCTAATCTTGTTAGGATACGCAGTCATATAAAATTAGTCTCTGCATCTCTGTCTGAAAGAAGCTCTTAGACCTTTCTAATTATTTTTGTCTATAACAGTAAATAATCGTAATTATTTAACAATCAGACTCTTTACAATTCAGATTTATTCTTAAGGCTGGTAGAGTCAATACTTTCAATTTAAGTAGCACAACAATGAATTCATTTGTTTTGCTACAGTATATTCTAAACTGTGAATTTCACAGTGCTAAAGAGTCAACTGCTATATTAGAGCTTTTTTACAGAAAACCAACACAAAGCTAGCTGTGTCAGCTATAATTTAGTTTCACACAGAAAATGATAAACACCAGGAAAGGCTGTTTGGCCCACTGCCAAATGGAGTTGCCCAGTAAGACTATTACTGACCTTGACTCCTGACCCTTCTACTTGAAGGTTAACAGCCTCCTCTCTCATCAATATCCACTCTGACATTTTGATTCAAAAAGACTGAAAAAAATTGTGTTATATAAACAAATTTAATTCA